>NC_068304.1:32180028-32480028 GCF_025860055.1 Xyrauchen texanus | reverse complement strand
CAACAGCACTTGGACCTGATCCATCCTACTCTAGAAAAGGCAGTAAATCTGACAGGAAAAAGCTCAGAGAGTTAACAGGTGCGTTACTATTCTGTGAAAGGCTCCCAGCTCAGAGAGGGATGAGTGCTGATGGTGTCAGAGGGTCGCAGAGAAGTGAGAGAGTCGGCAATAAAAAAAAAACCAAAAAAAACAAGATAGATGATTTGAATGTGTGAGGCTGAAGCATCTGTTGGCACCTCTTCCAGACACCCACGCTTACACCCCTCTACACTGCCAGTTAGTGTGTGTGTGTGTGTGTGTGTGTGTACATGGTGGTTCACCTGGGGCTTGACAGGAGAAGAAATGCATAAAAATTGGACGCATCACTCACTCCACTTCCTGAGAACATTTGCATATGCATTGGGTTTGCATTTTTGTTCGGAGCTTTAAATATACTTTCTAAAGCCCTCAACACACTGAAAAAGGGGAAATAAAGATGTGTTGACTGTTGAAATGTTGATCTTTTTAGAATTAGGATTAATTAAACTGATCTTTTTAGAATTAAGATAACTACATTTGCATTTTTTAAGAATACATTGGAAATTAAGTTGTTAATCAAGCTGAGATGATACGCACATTATCAGCCTCATTCATGCAAGATGAGCAGAACGAATTTTCTTAAATTATCTTTAAAAAAAAATGTTTGCATTTGTTCCAGAATGCAACAATTTAAGTGAGAATGGTTTTAGGTAATAATGATATATTATTATTTTTTTAACGACCAATTTCTGGATGTCTTTCATGATTGAGGCTCTGTGTTCGGCCAAAGATTGTGACAATTACCACAAGAATAGTTTCATGAATGATTTACATAGAAATTTGTTTGTGTGCTCATATTTGAGATATACAGTATATGTACAACATTTTGTACGTAAAAAGAACAACATTTTGCGTAAGATTAACATAAAAGTTCTTCTCATGTTTCATCAATAACAACCTATGTCCAAATTAGTATTTTTATGTAATTGTACTTAAAGTAATATTTCGGGTTAAATACAATACAATACAAGTTAAGCTCAATCGACAGCATTTGTGGCTTTATGCTGATTACCACAAAAATGTATTTTGACAAGTCCGTCCTTTATTTAAACAAAAATCGACATTACAGTGAGGCACTTACAATGGAAGTGAATGGGGGCCAATTTTTAAACATTAAAATACTTTTTAGATAGTATAGCCACAAAACATAAATAATATGCGTGTAAACATTATGTTAGTGTGAAAAAATCACATACTAACCTTTTCTGTGTACAATTTTACAACTCCCTTGCTGTGGGTTACATGTAATGTCAACAAATCCCAAAACCCTAAAATAATACATGAGTTTTAACAGAAGAATTAATGTAAGTGCTTTTATAAAATTATAAGCTTTACATTTCTGAATTTTAAACCCTCCAAACATTGCCCTCCTTCAATTACAATGTATTGACTCATTGTAACCTAGATTTTTTCTTTTGTTAAAGAAAAGGAAGGCAAGTCGATATTCATTTTTGTGGTTATCAATATTAAGCCACAATATTGATTGATTAGCAAACTTATATTGAACCTGGAGCATTCTTTGCATGAACATAATTAGTGTGTTCCACCAGAACTGCCAACGAATGTGTACATTTAATGGTTTCATGAATGATTTACACATGAATTCATTCAATGTGTGTTTCATGTATGAGGCCCTATGTACATACAATAAATTGACAATTTATGCAAGATGTTATTTTTTTTTACAAACAGTTTACAAAAAAACGTTTTCTTCTTGTGTTCCATCAAAGGGGACTTAATGAATGTATGCACAAATGAGTACTGCAACTTTGTAGTAAGCTACTACAGGGAAAAAATAAAATGAAAATGTAATTGAATTACAATAGTATCGTATAGGTTACACAATTGTAATTGATGTTCAAAACTGCCACTGCGATGGTGGACGGCCTCAGGAAAGAAGCCATCATGGTGAAGGGAGGTTCAAGTACTGAGTGGGGATGTCCAGGGTTGGTCAAGTCAGAGGCAATCCCACTAGCTCTGCTCAAGGCTCTCAGTTCATAAAGCTTTTAGATGGATGGTAGGTGACAGCTGACTGGATCTCTCTCTGCTACCTGGTTTTGGGGTGGGAAGAGGCTGCAGGGTACTAAACTGTGATGGAGGAAATGAGGATGCTTTCAAAGGTTCCTTGTTAGAACAGGATCATAACGGTAATGAACAGTTCCTCCCTGATCTAAGTCTGTGTGCCACATTGATTATTTTACTCTCTTTTATATGTTACTCAACATTCTTTTTTATCTGTCCTACTATGCTCTGATCCGGATGCTATAGCAGTGCAGATTGTGATCTTCGGATGCTTGTGAATGACAAACTGCCCCCTCTGTGACAATCTCTATAAATCAGCTAAACAATGGTGCTGCCCTGCTCCGCAGCTGATGGACATGTGATGGATTTGCCGCACGGTGGGGGAAAACAAAATGACACACCCTGTTAGCTCATGGGGCTTATTCAAATCGATAAGACTCCCCTCTCACAAAACACCCTTCATTTCTCATCTTTTCTCCTCTTTCCATTTCTTTTAACTCTCTCTCAATCTTTCTGGGCCAAGTGCATGTCTGTGTATAAACAATGCCTGCCAGATTTTAATAGTGTGATGTTTTGAAATGGCTCTCAACCCTGCCCAATACCAAAAACACCTCGGATGTGATGAGATTTATGAACCCATAAATCACATAGAGTCTCACTCAGTTGCGAAGGGTGAAGGTGGAAACAATTGACTCTTGACAATTTACTTTTTTTTCACATCGTCTATGCTGATTTGGGGGAAAAATCCAGGGAATAATGCAGAATGGATTTAAGCATGGCAAAATGTGTTAAACACATATGAGAGTATTATCCTTCTGTTGGTGAATGAAAGCATTAGACTTGGGTTCCTTAGGCTCCAGACTTGTGATTTAAAGCACTTTAAGCCAAAAGCATAATCAAACTCTACTTTCCAAATTAGGTCTGATTATTGATTAATTCAACATTTGCTCTTATACAGAGATGCATAACTGATAAGTTAGACTCTTAATTAAATTATATTTGGATATCACTGCTTTTTAGGTTCACAGAAACACCAAAAATATTTTGGAGAAAAGTACACCATGGAGTAAAGGTTCCTGTCCAAGAAGCAGGTCAGTGCTGAACAATAAGATGGCATGCTGGGCTAACATCTCTGTATCCTGTCCACTCCCATTCAAAGGAAGACAGCTTTAATACCGCATGACAGAGAGAGACAAGGGGTACCACGGAAAGACCTCAGGCGGGCCACCCAGCTGCTCTCTCAGTGGGGCAAACCTTTCCTGAAATCTGCTGCTGTGTCAAGCATTATCTGTCTCAAGTATGTAACGCTGACGCCTGCCATCCCAACTATGCAACATCAGCTGACACGTCACAAATCGCCCCGTTAAATGTCCTTATCTCTTAGGCTCACTGTTATTACTGTAAGTTCATGTTACCATTCACGTGATGAAGCAGAGCTATGTGGTGTGATTGGTTTAAGACTGCATGCGAATCACAGCTTCTCCTTGTTTTCTTATATTAAGTACTAAAAATCCATCCATGCATCCATGCCTCCATCCATCATCCATCCATATTACATATCACTCTTCATGCTTTTCAGTAATTTAACAAATCAAAGTGTATAAAATACCTGTACCATAAGATTTCAATGAAGCAAAGATTAATGTTCACTAAATGAGAGTTTAAAAAATATGTCATTAAGGTCTGATCAGCATCTGACTGTTTATTGGACATGGGGCTTCCAAACAATGTATTGAAGCTAGAAGCCCAGATTATCTGCATGATGATTGATCAAGCTCTCAAATGGGGTGGACTTAGCAAAAAAATTGAAATAAATTAACAGTTATTTGCATGACTGACAGAGTTTGAAAAATAAAAGCACCACTCCCAAATGCAGAGTGCTCCCCGACTCTGGGATACAGACCGTTTTTGGCATTCTGGTTTATTTTCATTCATTTCAATTTGAGTAGCAGTTTGAATAGCAGCTTTTAGTTGTTGGCTTCTGACACTGAAAAACATACAGATATCTGTGCCAACACTGGAGCTATTGCATGAGAGTAAGTTCTTCATCAATTCACATATTCTAAAATTACAAAGAACTTCTTAGGGAAAGCTAATTTTTTTTGGCGCTTACAGATATAATGGGGTCCAAAACATTAAGACCTCTTGATAAAATGCATATAATTTGTATTTTTCTTTAAAAATATATATTTTATGTTACAAATTGTATGATCTGCATAGCAATTTAACTTAAGAAGTTGGATTGAAAAATGTACACTATATGGCCAAATGTATGTGGACCCCCTTCTATTTAACTGATTTGGCTATTCCATTGTTTCCAGGACATTTGGTAATACTTTTTGCCATACAGTGTACATTACTTTTGAAATTTGTCAGTGTTAAATTGGGTACACCCAGCTTTTGCTTCACTGATACACACTCGACCTGGCAATGATAAAAAAAAAAAAAAAAAAATATCTCAAATATCTCATGCTCCTTGTTGTCCAGCATGATTTGAGAAACTTCCTAAATATCTTGTGTGCTTCAAAATTAAGAAATTAAATCTAACCTTCTACATAGAGTTACCATGGTCAATGACACAAATTTGCACACATTTGATTAGTGACCTAGAAATAGTGCACACTCAACATGTTTTGTCTTTCATGGTACATCATAAATTATCTTGTGTTACATTTTTTAAATCCTAAAATGTGTTTATTTCCAGGGTTAAAAAATACAACAGCAACAACAACAACAATACTACTACTACTACTACTACTACTACTGCAACTAATAATAATATTAATAATAAAATGTGTTTTCAATGTGGTGGTAGAGTTGTGGTAGAGTTTCAAGATCTGTGTGCTCCTTAACGGTACCATACTCAGATGGCAACAGTTGGACCTACAGTAGGAGGTGGTAAGACGCATGAGAGACAAAGAGTGAAGACTAGGCAACAGCACCAACAAGCACCAACCCATCCAAGGTTTGAACAGGGGCATGATAGAATAATTAATTCATTAAAAAAAGAGAATAGATAGGGATAGGAGAGGCATACCTTGCTCTCCATGTCCAGGGAAAAAAGACAATCACTGTGCACTGAGGTGTGAGTACCATCCATTAAGTGGCTACTGACAAGTTAGCATCAGTCAAAGACAGAGCTGCACTTAATAAATCAAATCTGACACCTCCTCCCAAGTACCCTTCTCACCTACTGTTATGCCTTCGTCCTCCTCCTCTTCAAGTCTCATCCCTTCATCCTTCCACCCAACAGCTTCAGTATGTGGGTCTGTTCACTCCTCAACTCTCAACTCATGCAAATGTTTAAATATGCACTCTGTGGGGCCTGGGTAGCTCAGCAAGTAAAGATGCTGACTACCACACCTGGAGTCGCAAGTTCGAATCCATGGCATGCTGAGTCATTTCAGTCAGGCTTCCTAAGAAACCAGTTTGCCCAGTTGCTAGGGTGGGTAGAGTCACGTTGGGTTAACCTCCTCGTGGTCGCTATAAAGAGGTACTCCCGGTGGTGCGTATGGTGAGTTGTGCATGGATGCCGCAGTGAATAGCGTGAAGTCCCCACATGTGCTAGGTCTCTGCGGAAACACACTCAACAAGCCACGTGATAAGATGCGTGGATTGACGGTCTCAGAAGCGGTGGCAAACGAGATTCATCCTCTGCCACCCGGATTGAGGTGAGTCACTACGCCACCACGAGGACCACGAGGGCATTCCAAATTGAAGAGAAAATAAATAAAAAATCTCTCAGTGATAAAAAGCCTCCAGTGATTGTGCTGTAGTTCACAGAGGAGGCTGTTCAGAAATATAACTAATACCATTAATCAGTATGTCACAATCTATGGGCAAATTACTTGCATTACTCACATAATGGGAAAAGATTTCCTTGATACTTCTATTTTAATTAGGTACAATGTTCGCCTTTGACGACATAGCGTTTTATCAAGTATAAGAACAAAACATTTTCCTCTGTGTGCACAATTAGCACGTATTATACAGGCACAAATACACACAAGTAACATAAACATAATTACTGAGAATTTAAAGTGCTTTTTTTACACTAGCACAATAAATAAAACACACTGTAAAGCTGTGCCTCACAGTTTTAATCAGTTATTTTAATTTATCCACCCATAACATAATATTTTGTTATGTACGCTTTTTATACAAAGAGAGAAAGAGATTGAGGTGACACATATTGTACATTTGTGAGTGAGTCTTTGTGTTCTAAACAGAAACAATTCTGCTTGCATACCACTAAAAAAATCTGCCTTGAAATGTGATCAGAAAAATAATAAGGCTTTCCCATATGATGTTATGGGATTAAAAATGGATGTCAAAGCGATTGGTCAAAATCTTCTAAAGGTCAAGGAATGGCCAATTTTCCCAGCTTCCATCACAAGCATCTAACAACGGCAACACCCTGTGAAACTGATTTTTTTTCCCCTGCATCCTATTTCTAGTGAATGATAGAGGGCGACTCCGAAAGGGCACACACACACACACACACAAACATACACGTACACACACACAGCAATGCACAAAAAAATTATTTTTTTAGCCTCACGGCTCAAAATTCGCATGAGATCTTCTTCTAATAATAGTGTATCCCTACGGCATTCACACTCCGAGCCAACTTATATTTCATCTGCCAAAGCTATTTCAAGAAGCATGTGATGGATCAAACTCCCTGCATATCTCAAGCCAACGTCCAGCTATTGTACCACTGTACCACTGATACAATTCAATGATGTTACCTCTTCAAACTCAAGCAAATAAATAAGCATATATTAATTAATAAATGTGGACCTGTTACTACTGTTCTCTTTGGAGCATCACATAATTTTAACCTTACCTCCAGATTTTTTTGGAGTCAGGTAATTGGGTTGCATTTCCAAGGGCCTGAGTGTGGGTAGGGTGATGGGGATGTGGATGCTGCATGAAAACAGTAGTGCCAGTAGGTAGGCATCTCCAAGAGCCAGCTTGATGAGGTCCCATTAGCACTCTGCATCTGTTTGCCCTTATAAGGTGACCCAAGGTTCTGACTAGGGAGGGAAACATTCACTCATTCCACAAGTGCTCCTTTGAATCATTGAGGAATTCACGCCAACTAATACATGGAAATATAATGGCAGTGCTGCCCCAACCCTTCCCAATCCCTATCTGCACTGCACCAAACAAGAGATGTCTGGTTAAGACCAGGGGAAAAAATAAGGATGGAAGACTTAATCCTGCTCTCTCTTTCCTCTTCACAGAGTTTCAGGGATTTCCTTCGTCTGTGAGGAGAGCTGTGCATTTGGCCCAATTCAGGCTGGACCATGAAAATAGAAATCAGGAAAAAAGAGCAAAAGTAGGAACCGCAAGAACTGATAGAATACAATTTTAAATCCCCTTAGAAAGCAGGAAAAAGTTACAAGGGCATTAGATCCATGTGCCTGCATCTCAAAAAGATCTTTCATCTCTCTGTGTTTTCTGTGTACAATATGTTAAATAAATGAAGGAGAGGCATGGGATCTGTCTCTTTGATGTACATGTGCAATATACTCTACACCTCACTACGCCCTCTTTCCTCAGCATTTCTTACATTTTATTTGCAGATTTTACTTGTTTATTATACATATAAGTCTCCTCTGTGGTATTTCAATTTATGACTTTCTTTGCAATGCACTGCAGTTCCAAGCAGTTCAAAGTCCTCTGTGGGTTTTGTGCATTTGTATGCATGCGAATGTGTGTTTTGGCATACATATCTATGTGATGCCCAGAATACAGAGTATTGGTTTAATTTAGTATCAGAATGCTGTATGAGTGATAGGCAGATATCAAAAAATTGCATGTGTATTTGTGCACATGCTATGTGGAGAAATGCACAGGTGAGACAAAGAATAAGTGTCTATTTTATGTGTTAAATACTATATCATCGTGTTGTCTATTATGCCATTTAATATTTATCAAACAGCATTATTGACAAGTAAAACAGATAACCCCTTACTGTTTATTTCTAATATGTCTGTTTACTTGAAGAATTACTTGAAAAATGTAAAACTGCTGAATTTAGAAACATCGAAGGTTACATGCCATTGCCACAAATACAGAATTAGGCTTTTTATACTAATATATAATAATAATATGTTTCATTTATATAGTGCCTTTCCAGACCTCAAAGACTCTTTACAATAGTAACACAATAAATAAACAGTCACCAGTCACAAAAACATAGTTCAGATAGTACAGTCGTTGAGAGTGAATACATAACACATTAAGATAAATAACACTAAGAAAACAAAAAAGTTTTAAGTTGAGATTTAAACTCAGAGATAGAAGAGATGCTGCGAAGAGTCAGGGAGAGTGAATTCCATATATGAATAACCTGCCACCCATAGTAGAGAAATGAGATCTAGGGAATAAAAGGACTCCGGACCCAGAAGACTTGAGCGAGCGCAACAGGTTGTAAGGGAGAAGCAATTCACTAAGATAGCAAGGTGCCAGACCATGAAGTGATTTAAATGTAAGCAGGATTAGTTTATATATATATATATATATATATATATATATATATATATATATATATATATATCACAGTTAGTTCCATTCCTCGAATCTGATTGGACGAGAGACATTCCATGAGCACTGATGGTCTGACACCATCAGCACTCGGATGCTTCACTGTATGTGTATCACGCCGCTTGTGTTCATGCTGTTCTAAACTAAAGTGTAAGAGCAGTGTATATCTGTTAGGAGTTACTGTATTTATTTTTGAAATAACATATGTTAGCCAGCAGGTGGTGGGAAAAGATAAATTTTCAGTGTAATATGAGCCAGTTTGTGACGTAAAGTCAATCTGTTAGTCGTTGTTTACATAGAACAGCGCTCAGTGATCGCTCGTATTACTAATACATTACCAAAGCTACGAAATAGCTTTAAACAAATTTAAACGGACAACTACAGCACTCCGCCTGTGGCCGAATCAGCAGTGCTGATGTAGGGCATATCACACTTTTGCTTGTGTGATATTGCTTAAATAAGTAATAAGTAAATAAGTAAATATATATATATAGCACTTTCCATAGATGTGACTGTCTTGTCACGCACCTTACAGTCTAGCTGATCCCATAAAAGTTCAATGGGGTTAAGATCCATAATACTCTTTTCCAGTTATATGTTTTCCAAGGTTTCTTTGCCAACTTTAAAATTTTATTTCTGTTTTTCTATTTCAAAAGTGGCTTTTCCTTTGCAGTTCTTCTCATAAGGCCTGCCCTCCTGAGTCTACTCTTTACTGTTGTACATGACACTTGTGTTGTGAGGATAGAATTCAATGAAGCTGTCAGCTGAGGACATGTGAGGCATCTATTCTCAAACTATATACTATGATGTACTATCCTCTTGTTTAGTTCCACATATCTTGCTGACCTTTGTCTTTGAAGAATGTAGTGTACACCTTTGTATGAAATGTTCATACATATGATGTTTTTGGCAATTTGAAGCATAATAGCATTCACTCCTCAAAACAATGATTGACTGACGAGTTTCTGGAGAAAGTGGTTTCTTTTTTGCCATTTTTTTACCTAATGTTGACCTTAAGACATGCCTGTCTATTGCATCCTGTGGCAACTCAAAAACAAACACAAAGACAATATTAAGCTTCATTTAACGAACCAAATAGATTTCAGCAGTGTTTGATATACTGATGATATACTAAGTGTTTTTTTCCAATGGACTTCCTTTGAAAAGGTCCATAAACATATTTGGATGTCAAAGACTTGGGGGAAATCCCTTTCAATACTGGCCAGTGAAAACCATATTTTAACCATTTATTCATTTCTTACAAGTACCAAGCAGCAAACTAACAACGGCCTAATCTGCAAGGCCTTGAATATGATGTTTTGGGCGACATATCAGAAAACTCTGCAAGGCCTTGCGAGAATCTGGGGCTGGCCTTTACCTTAGTCAGGTCCATGTGCACTCCTTCAAATAAAATGATGAACCCCAGAAACGGAACCAACTGTACATGAAAAGCACACTTCTCTGCCTTGATGAAAAGCCATATCTCTAGCAGTCACTGGAGCACCGCCTGACATGCTGCACATGGTCCTGGATATTCTGAGAGAAGATCAGAATATTGTCTAGATACACAAACCGATAGACCATGTCTCAAAGCACATAATTCACAAGCCCCTGGAATTGAGCAGGCGCATTGACCAATTTGAAAGGCATAACCAAATATTCGAAGTGCCCCATATGTGTGTTTAATGCTGTGTTCCACTCATCCCCCTCCCTAAGTCGGACAAAGTGATAAGCATTGCATGGGTCCAACTTTGTAAAGATGGATGCCCCCTGCAAGAGTTTGAAGGCTGAGGACATTAACGGCAAAGGATAATTATTATTTTACCGTGATGCCATTCAGCCCCCAATAATCTATACAGGGTCTAATCGAGCCATCCCTCTCCATGAAGAAGAACCCCGCCACTCCCGTAGAGGAGGAAGGGTGAATGAGACCAGCTGCCAGAGAATCATTGATGTACCAGTTCATGACCTCAGGGAGAAATTTGATTGCACAGTCATAATGGTGATGAAGAGGACAGGTCTTGGCATGTGACTTGCTGAACACCGCCCTCAGATCAAGGTATGTGGACAGCACTCTGGATAAGTCTGCTGGTTCATCCTGCTATGAAACACAAGACTGGACAGAGTTAAGACAATAAGGACTCCAAGCAAGAACAGTGTTGGTTGACCCATCGATATTTGGGTTGCGTTTTACCAACCAAGGATGCCCCAACCCTACTGGAGATGATGGAGACAGTATGAGGAGGAATGATAACTGTTCTGCATGACCGGCTCAATGGAATGAGTGATGACAGACAGTGGTGTTCCGCTCAGGTTATGGGCGCTGATGGGTTCATCCAGCCAAAATGTAGGAAGTCGCCATTTGGATGCTAATTCAAGGTCCATAAAATTACACCCAGCGCAAGATTCAATCAAATCAGGAACAGTATGACAGGCCGATCCAACCTGTGTCTGAAGTCCAGGGGTTTTATCCAAGGGTGTTGCGCTTGCTAGTAACCCAGGGCAGCAGAATACTGACACAGTCCATTAATAAGGTGATGCTTTTTCTCCCTACGGGAGAGTTGAGTCCTGGCGACTTGCATGTGTTCATGATCAGGTCGAGGTTCAGGCGAGTAGGCTGGCAAGGCAGAGCAGGCAGGATGATCTACCGCCATAGCAGGTGGAAAGTGCTGTTGGTGATGGCAACATAGAGTGAGGCGTTGATCGATTCGAATAGCCAAATCTGCAAAATCGTCGAAGCATGGAGGTAAATCCAATTAATAAATTTCATCCAAAAAGTCATCAGAAAGCCTGTGCAGAAAGAAATCTCTCATAGCGTGATCATTCCATTCACAAGAAGCAGCAAGAGTGTGAAACTCGATCGCATAATCCGCAACACATCGATCTCCTTGGGACAGTCCAGACCAAATCCTTGCAGCCTCCTGACCTTGAGCCAAAAGGTCAAACACTCAGCGGAGCTCCAAAACAAATTTATGATATGAAGCACACAGCAAGGATGTCCCACATAGCAGTGCCCCATTCACCAGCCCTAACGGTGATGAGTGTAATGACAAACGTTTAGGGTTGCAACGTATGGTACAGGGTACACAGTGAGAATAATGCACTGCAGAATTAAGCCTTACCTGTATACGGAGTAGGATACGGAATGTGGGATTCAAAACATCCAGAATACAAAGGCATTGTGGGAGCTGGTGAGAGAATGACTTTCACCATTGAAAAAGTGATTTCATTGTACCTTTTGGACTTTTTGAGACTGCATGCACACACATACAGTATTTGACCCTCCTTGGAAGCGAGGGTATGGATCTATCTAGCACGGCTGTAGTAGAAAATGGTCAAAGACAAACAATCATTAAAGCCAAGGTCAACCACCACAAGAGCAGTAAATCAGTCATCTGTAATCGAAAAAAAAAAAAAAATGCCTCAGCCTAGAAGTTTCTTCTCAGGAAAAAATAAATAAAAAATTAGGGATGTGCCAATAATTTATGTAGCAAAGCTTCATTTTTGGTCCTCACTGATACAGAGTCAGATACATTTTTTTTTTTTTTTTTTTTTACTCCATATGAACAGTTTATTTTTATGTTATCATCAAAATGGTGTTTAAATAAATTAATTCATTAAAACATTAATCAAATTAAAATATAACAATTAATTTTCAACACAATTGTATTATTTGTTTTTAATCAAATTAAGTTCTTATATAATACAGAAACTCATTGCACAATCCAAAATAAAACATTAAGAGTTATATTTTGTCAAATAAAGTGCTGCATAACAGAACATCTCAGATGTTAGATACTGCTTAAGTATACTACAATTACTACTGATTTATTATTATATATTATTATTATTATTATTATTATGATTATGATTATGATTATTATTTGTGGTAGTAGTAGTAGTAGTAGTAGTAGTAGTATATAGTCCTATAAATGTACCTTTAATTTTGAAGAAGTAGTTCTGTGTTGTATTGACCAAGGATCTCTGATGTTATGATGGCAACTTCCCACTCTGGAAAAGCCAGTCGCTATGTGAATCAAGTTATTATTAAACCCCAAAAGTCTGCTATTTAATTAAGTAAGTATGTCCTCTCTATGTGCCTCACACTACGATGCGAATTTGTCATCTTTTACAAACAGAGTGTGCTATGCTCATGAATGTGTTTTCCCCTGTATGGGCCTTGGAGGAGACTTAAAAGGTATGAGCAGCCAGCATCAGCACAACACTGCACACATTCACAAGCGCTCACATTTGAATTACATGCAAACAATATATTTATCTCATTAAATCACTTTTTTTTTTAAATAATCTCACTTAGACATAATTTTAATTTGTGGGCTGAATGTTTCCGTAATTACATTTGTACATCAGATGGTATTGATTTTTGGTATCGGAGCATTTTTACTAGTACCAGTACATGAGCATGGTATAGGACCCGATACCAGTCTCTGTATTGGGACATCCCTAATAAAGACATTTAAACATTTAAAGACATTTAAACTTACACATAAAAAAAAAAATGACACTTCCAGGAGAGCCAACACAAATATTTTGTATCACGCACATTGACAAGCGCATGGAGAACAAATGATTAATTTAATCACAGTAGCCATCCATTTATTTATTTAAGTTTCTTTTCCACACCATTCAAAATAATTAGCCCACAATACAAAAAACATAATTTCTATGCACAAAGATGTTTTAAATTAAAAATATATACTCAATACAAGGAGAAAAGATTCAGTGTGCTTTTTTGGAACACTAACTTATAGCCCAATTCTATAAAATATTACAAAATGAAAAGAATGATTTTTAGACATATATGTGCCTTTTCTTTACACAAATTTAGGAAATTTGGTTGATGTAGATGTACACAGTATAGATTAAAGTGCCGCAATTCTCCTACCACTCTATGTAGAAAACAGTATGTGAGCTAGGAATTAAATTAAACTGTCCTTATTCTACATTATTATTTATATTATTATCATGGTTTATTGAAAATAATATTGCAAATATTTAGGTACAGCTTTGAAGCTAAATCTTTTAAAAACAGGGATGAGATTATTTATCAAAATATACCACAGTCAAACAAACTTTATTGCTATTCTAAACATATACTAATCTAACACAAAACATAAAAAAGGTTAGTGAGTATATTGACAGAATGTGAAGTAAATGATCAATACAGCTAAAATTTACTTTACAGAGTCTGTAAAGTTAACAATGCCTTACCAATGCCTTAAGAACCATTTATCCTTCTTTGAGTCTAAATCGATTTGCAATTGGATTACCCAAAGTATTCAACTAATACACTAGCACTTTCTGGAGATGTGTTTGAATGTCGTTGCATTGTGATTCTTGTGTTGCTTGGTTCTTAGGCGTTTGAAGAAAGTCTGTTCTGTCGATGGCTTGGAATCTGTTATGATCACGGATAGTTATTGTCTGGATGGCTGATCAAGTGGGCTTTGAAGCGAAGCCTTCTGTAAGGAAGACTCGCGACTCCCATTGGGTGTGTGAACCATAGAGCAGAGAGTGAATTCCTCTCGACTTTTGTGTCCCGATCTTTCCTAGGACTCTGGCACAGAGGATCTAGAAGCAGCAAGTGAGCCGAAGAGAGGAGACCAAGTGACGGTTCCAAGAGATAAGCCACTTCCAATCAGAAGTGGCTTAAAATGTGCTCAAAAATAGTGAATGTTTAATCATGAACTCGTATATCTTGACAACAGTACAAGAGTCATGACATTCGTTGTCATCAACATGCTCTACATAAAAACCACGGAGTGGTGGTGGTGTAGTGGCTAAAGCACAGGGCTGTTAATCAGAAGGTTGCAGGTTCGAACCCCACGCCCACCACCATTGTGCCCTTGAGCAAGGCACTTAACTCCAGGTTGTTCCGGGGGGATTGTCCCTGTAATAATTGCACTGTAAGTCGCTTTGGATAAAAGCGTCTGCCAAATGCATAAATGTAAATGTAATGTAAAAAAGCAAGAATTTACATACTAAATATTACATTCTTTCATGAATATTATGCATGTAAGTAACAAAACATGAAAATCCCTGGTTGCAAATCATACTGGTTAATTCATTGGTTTTACAACATGGATAATACAATACACGTTATGAGAAAGCTGATTGTTGGGGTATAATATCAAGTTAAATAGTTACATTCTTAGTAGAATGAGATGATTTATACCAGATTAAAGATTATAATCATCGATTTATCAGTTATAAGTGATTACCAATCACTACTTATATTTTAAATGGTTATGCTGAAGGTTTAAGTTTATGGAACAAAGAAGGATCTTCTTTATTGGTTAGCTCTGTCATTACAAACCCTAGTTTGAGATTAAGCAGGCATGGGAGAGACGGTCTCCTTCAGCAATTTAGGCACCATGGATTCGTTTTTATGACTCTCTAATGGCTCGGTGGAGGCTCTGATCTGTGGAAAGTGATGTTGTGTTCATTTGATGGCTTTGTTCAGGGATAATCCTACACAAACTTAAATAGTAGATGAAACAAGTTGGTTGAATGACATTCTCAGAATATTCTACACTTTTTTTCAAGACTATAAACTATCAGAACTATTTTTCCAATGATTTTACTTTCAGAAAATGAGCTTTTGAACATTTTAAAACTTTTTAATATTTTAAATATAACCCTCTTTACCTCAGATCACATTTGCTCAGCTTCTTCAGGAAATGTATATTGCATTATGATGCTAGAATTAATTTTAGATGACAATCAAGTTCAGTTTGTCATTAAAAGTTGCTGGACGAATACACAGGACATAATGCAGTTGTGATGGAGATGCTTTAGATTAGATGATTGTTCAAAATGGTGCTCGCATTGTGCTGCGCGTCAGGGTCACGATCCATTGTAATGTTTTGCTGGCGTTCAGCCACTTCGGTCTTCGTTCCTGTTTATTTGTGGCCAGGTCCTTGCACAAATGTCCCGTCTTGTTTGTCGTTTGACATGAGCGTATGTTGCCTTTGTCTCTAGTGATATGCGCTTATGTCATTTGGGTGCTGTGTTTGTGAGAGCGCTTGGCTTTTAGTTTCTGTATTGCCATGTGTCTCTCAGTCTTGCGTCACAACCCGCCTCCTTGTTTGCTCATTATTCGTTTTTGGTTTCACCTGTCTCTTGTTAACCTGTTAGATTTCTCTCTCTTTATTAGCTCCTTGTGTTTGCTGTCCTGTGCTGGATTGTTTCATTCATTGGTTGGTTTCTTTCCTTGTTGGTTCCGTTCTTTGTGCATTTATTTTAGCAGTTTTTTTTTTGTTCTTTTCTCCCTTGAGAGAGTTTGTATTTTGTTTGTTTTCTATTTTAAATAAAAGCTCATTGATGCCATCTGCGCTTGGGTCCTTTCTTAAAACACACCATTCCGTGAGAGAAACCTACAAGAAACTCAGCAAGTAGTATTAACATAAATCCATTTCAAAAAGGGAGAAAAAAAGATCTATTGGAGTTTCCATTCATGTGTATAGTTATGGCCCTTCACCATCTCTTTTGGATATTTCTTTAGAAGTTCTTTAGATATACTTTCTATAAAATAATTATATTTCACAGGTTTCATTTTTGCTTGAACAAAGCAATTATTTCAGACTGATCGCAATATAAATTTAGAGACAGTATTTCGTAACTTTTGCTGCTAAAATCGGTCTGTGTGTCAAAGCTGGAAGTGTTGTTGAACATATCGCCAGGTGTCTGGTGTGAGTTGGTGACTGTCAATCATTTGTTAAAATGGGGTTGACTTCAGTTTACGTGAAGATTCTGAAGCATGGCAATTTGTTGTTTGATCATGTTGAATTAATTGTAGCCAGCTGCATAAAACACAGACCTTAAGACCAAGCAGATGCCAAGTTATTTATTACATCTGTAGTTGACTTAACAAGCCTACACCCACTTACATGCCTTTCAGCAACTAACAAAGTTAGGACTTCGGAGCCAACATTTCATCACCTAATTAATATTCATGTGCCAAAATTTAGGTTTAAAAGTGTCCCCCACACTTTTCAGAGTGTTCATAAGCCATTGTGTATAGTTGTAGATGTAAAAAGCTCTACCTTCTTCATTATCTCTCCATTCCTGACCCCTACATCACATAAACTTCAAAGCTTTGAGTGACTGCAGCAGTGGATCTTAACCTGCTTTAATCAAACTGTCAAACCGCATCACCCTAAAAAACACAAACAGCCTGCTGCAGGTAAACCATCTGCATGTGCCTGTGAAGGTGGACGTGGTCTCCTTGAAAAGCCAGGCTTATTCATCACTCTGATGGAGTGAGTGAGAGTGCAGGCTTAAGAAAAGACAAAAAAGGAGAGACAGAGATTGAGGGATGCTAACGATAGACCAAGAGAGATATAAACCAAGAGACCCACTAACATTTCCTGCTGGAAAGACCAGCATTGCTTTTTACCATTGTGTTTTGTATGCTGGTACCAGTATAGGATTCTAGTATGTTAGTGACAGGGGTTGTAACTAACTTAACCAGAAAAGCTCCTTGGTTAACCAGCTTCACCAAGCTTTGCACTTCTATGTTGGTTTCCTAGCTAGACCAGCACCAAACCAGCAATAACCAGCATTAACCAAACTCGACCAGAAATTCATGCTTGGTGGTTTTGTGCAATGAAAAAGTTTGCTCACCTTCCAAAAAATAGTTCCATACACAGTGTGTGTTTATTCCAGCACATATGTTTGTGTTTGTGTGTAATACATTTCTCTAAGGCCCATGTTTAAGGACAGACCGATCAATAGTGTGGTGAACAAATGTGTCTACAGGCGATCTAAACTGAATCTTTGTGCTCTGCTCAGCACAGCTGTTATCAATGTATTGATGAGCACTTCAGCTTCACCATCCCAAAAGAAGTATGTACCATCAGCAAAATCAATAAGGTACAAATGCCCTATCATGTATACATCAGTTAACCATCAACCAAACCAACCAAACCAGAGACATGCAGAAGTCAAAAATGCATGCACAAGTGGCTAATCAACATTCTGAGATTACTTTAATGAAGTTTAAACATTGATAACTATTTGACCTCCATGCTTGTCACTGTATTATAAAGCATTTAATAAATATTAAACAACACAGTAATGAGGTTCAAAAGGCCATTTTATATTGTGAGTATTGTCCTAATGGCTAAAGGGAGTGCATAGTATGACATGCAGCAGCCTTGAGTGCCTAAACATTTTATACAAATCTAATGAAAATATAAAGGACATACATATCCTATATTGTGTGTTTTGGCACTGATTGATTGCCCAATCAGCATGCAGGACTGGATCTGTTTTATAATAATTTGTAAATGTGAGGGTGAAAAGTGCTAGAATGTTCTATTCATAGTCTCTACCTGCCACAGCTTGTATGAACAGCATATAAATGGATAAGAGATACATGTTTAGTTTCACCGCATGTGTAAGTATGTATCTGTATTTTTGTGAAGATGAGGATTCGTGCAATAGATGGCTGCTCTTTTGATTCCTGCCCTATGATACAGAAAAATAAGAATATAAATTAATGATTGACTTTTACAGAGCCTTCTACCAAAACATGCATCTGGATGTCATTCTCTGACAATACATAATGACACACAAGCGCACACACACATACTGTACACTTACATCTCCCTCGTGCAAGTTATTTGCAGCAATTAGGGTGAAATCTGTCCCTTAGTGCATTAAAATGGCTCAGGGTTGAAAGTCAGTGTCTCGCTTAAAAAGCTTTGGGCTCAGAGGGAGCATGTTGTCTTTCGTCTGAGGTCACTTCCTCATCCTTCAATAGACAAACACATGGAAAGAGGGATGCTCTGCTCTCGCTGCCTTCTGCAACTTAATATCAAGTCTATCTTGATGAGCTTAAGTAAGAAATCACTTTATCTTCTGTGCCTTCTTAATCACTTTCTCCCCTTATCCTTTTATTACAAAATGAAATAGCATTTTCTTAAATTGGCAGAATGAAGTAGGTTTGTGTGGTGAGTAGTGTTGGTGGCGTAGTGGGCTAAAGCACATAACTAGTAATCAGAAGTAATTAGAAGGTCACTAGTTCGATCCCCAAGGCCACCACCATTGTGTCATTGAGCAAGGCACTTGACTCCAGGTTGCTCTGGGGGGATTGTCCCTGTAATAATTGCACTGTAAGTCGCTTTGGATAAAAGCATCTGCCAAATGCATAAATGTAAATGTAAATGTTTTTGTGAGCTTACATTTAATTTATAAATTGGAGACTAGAGCTTGCACAAAATAAAATAATAAAATTAAATAAAATGGGACACTGACTGACATCTTTAAGCAGCAATATATGCACACATATTAAAGGAATAGTTAATCCAAAATGATTAATTCTACTTTCATTGACTCATGGAACAGATTTCGGAAATATAGAGGTATTTTCACAAATAAATTCTTTGCTGCATCTTTAATCTCATTTCTGTTGCATTGGAGTATATTTACCTATTTGGTAACACTTTATTTTGATGGTCCCATGTAGATATTTAACTGCCTATTAGTGACTTATCAACTGGCATGCTATAGCTAGTAAACAATGTTTCAACAAACATACAGTAGCCTGTATATAGATCTTTATTAATGACCTTTTATTGAACTCATGTTCTCAACAATAATGCAAGTAGGTAATTAATAGAGATATAGATCTACTGAAAGTCAACTGAATGTTTGTTGAAACACTGTTTACTAGCTATAGCAAGTCAGTCGATAAACTTTTATTTTGCTGCTGTTATACAGCAAATACAGATTATACAGTTATACAGATTATTGATAGTCTACTGTATGTTTGTCGAAACATTGTTTACTAGCTATAGCATGTCAATTGATAAGTCACTTATAGTCAGTTAAATATCTACTTGGGACCATCAAAATAAAGTGTTACCTTTGCACCAAGTTTGATAATGCTAATGCCAAACACCAATGTTTGGCGATTGTTTCATAACTGATCGTGTTGCACTAAATTATAATTTTTTTAAGTACAAATACATTATGAGAACTATGAAGTAGAACATTATCAGTGAATAAATTACATTTCAGTCTATTCATCACACAAAGCTATAATATGACTTAAGAAGACTTGGAATATAGCGTTCAAGTCGTATGGAATATGATTCTGCCTATTTTGTTTTTGTGCCAGACCAGCATCCATTTCAATTCAGCTTTCATTGTATAGAAAAGAGTAGCTTAGCAATACTGTTATATTTCATGAATGTGAGTAAATGATCACAGCTTTTTTTGGGCAGGGTAAACTATTCCTTTTAGATTTCAAGGACACTGTCCTCCCATTGCCAAGTAATCATAACTTTTCTCCCTTTGCCAAGTTGGGGATATCCAAGTGTTAGCGAATCATTAAATTGAATCATTAAACATTTGCAGGACATCTGGCTCGCTAGTGTTCACCTTTCACTCTGATAATCTAGCTGGGCACTAATTGATTACCTGCTGTGGCTAAAAGACCCAGAAAGGTCAAAATTCAAAACCCCAGAAAGGGCACGCTGGGTGGATGCCTCAGAAAGATCACTGGCATACCTTTAAGAAAATTGGAGATGAAGAGAAGGCAGAGTGCGGGCCCAGGAGAGGCCTGGTGTGGGTAATTTTGGGGCAGACAGACAAAGGAACAGGCTATTTATAAGCACACAGGCACCGTCTATTGGCAGATAGATCCAGTCTATGTCTCTGCCAGCTCAGTAATCCAGGTCAGAGTACAGCAGGAGAGGCGCTTCAGAACACTACCAGGTCTGGCTCAGGAAAACATGATGCACTCAATGCCAAATGTTTTGAATCTTTTTTCAGGAATCTTGATGTGTTAAAATTGGTATGTTTCTCTGACAAACAACAATGCTGTGGAAAGAGACCATAAACTAATGAAGACGGTAGATATTTCATATTTTTAATTGTCCTCAAGGGCTTCATCTTCACACACAAACCCACACACACTCTTTGAATCCGATTCTGAATTGCGATTATCTCTCGACACCACTTCTGCTCCTGCTAGAGGTGTCTGTACTCACAGGACCTGCACAATTCAAAGGCTGCCAATCAATAACTAGCTATTAAACACAGAACATTTCTAAGGGATTCAGCATCGTTCTGGGACATTTCCTACTGATTAATTACCTCTGCCTTGGTTTTAGCTTGTGCTATGATAAATATTGTGATCCTAACTTGCTCTTTTCAATCTCTCTCTCTCTCTCTCTCTCTCAGCTTCACTTTAGCTGACGCACACCAATATCTCATGGTCTGAATCCTCTCCAAATCTGAAAAGCAAAAGCGGAGGTGACAGCTGGCCCTGCATTTTGAGTCAAAGAGACAAAAAGACCATTTCTGTAATTGAGCATCCTCTCTGAAAGAAAGGCGATAAAAGTGACTGGGTATTGTAATACTTCATTCTCTTTCCTTCTGCCATGAGTCTCAGCACCTCTAGCAGTAGCACCTCTACGCACTGCCTGTAGTCTGTTTTTTATCAGTTCAACTGGAAACAAGGTTGTGTTTACAAGGCATCGAGTTGACACAAAAAGCACTTTGAGTATGAAATAGTCATTAGATTTTCCAATGTTTGCCAGGTTAGTGGCATCCAATCTTTGAAAAATTCCCAGAGTTTTATGTGAGGCATTTAGTAACAAGATAACGAATCGGTTACCTAACGTAACCTCGGTTCTCTCTAGATGAGGGAACGAGTATTGCGTAAGCTAGCTTACGCTACGGGAAAGATTAATCTTTTCTGAGATATTGAAGCCAAAAAATTATCCTTAATTTTGTATCCATTGTCAATGCAGTGCAGCAGCTGCATACCTTGAGCGGGCTAGCTAGCAAGCTCATTGGTTGCTCTGCGGCAACTGCTGCAGCCTATAGACGAACTTGAGTGAACTCGCGTCCAATGACAGGCGCCCGCACCGTCACTGTATCAAAGCCCGCCAGAATGGGCGTGGCTAGAGTGCATATAAGCGTAAGTTCGTAGGCTGGAACCCTGGTTTTCATTGAGTGAAGCGAAAATCGCAGACAGCGCGTGAAGGTCTCCCACACGTTTAACTGATGACAGAGCAGTTAGAAAAACGGTTTTGAGTGAAAGGTATTTCAAATCCACGGATTTAAGCGGTTCGAAAGGGGGGGCTTTCATAGCTTCGAGAACTACGGAAAGATCCCAGATAGGAACCGATGGGGGGCGCGGAGGGTTCATCCTTCTAGCTCCCCTGAGGAAGCGGATGACCAGCTCGCTTTTTCCCAGTGACTGGCGCGCAGGGGTTCAGCGAACGCCGCGACGGCCGCCACGCATACTTTGAGCGTGGATGGGGATCTGCCCTTATCCAGCAGCTCTTGTAAAAACACGAGCAGCGACGACACCCCACATGTCCGTGGGTCCAGGTCTCTGTCGGTGCACCATTTTGAAAACACAGACCATTTGGACGCATAGAGTCTTCTCGTGGAAGGGGCTCTAGCGTGTATGATAGTGTTTATTACTCCTTCTGGCAAAGCGACGGGTAGTCGTAGATCACCCACGTGTGCAGCCCCAGCTTCTGGGTGGGGATGCCAGATCGCGCCGCGAGCTTGAGAGAGGAGATCTGCTCTCACTGGAATGGGCCACGGGCTGTCAGTGACAGCTGCGTAAGCTCCGGAACCATGTCTGATTCTCACAGCCGGGCTATGAGGAGCACCGAGTGACGCGCTTCCTGATCCTCTGCATTACCTGTGGCAATAGCGAGACGGGAGGGAAGGCGTAAGCGGGCGGTTGGGCCAGTCCTGGGCCAGCACGTCCTCGCTGCGAGAAAAATACTGGGCAGTGAGAGTTCTCTTCTGACGCAAAGAGGTCTATCTCTGCTCTGCCGAATATGCTCCATAACTTCTGGACTGTTTGAGCTGCTGGGACCATTCCCCTGGGGAAATATTGTCTCTGGACAGTCTGTCTGGGCCGTCGCTCAGGTGGCCTGGCACGCGCGTCGCCCTCAGCGAGCGCAGGTGGCACTGGGACCAACTCAGTATGCGTTTTGTCAGATGGAAGAGGTTCCTGGATCTGACACCGCCCTGACGGTTTAGATAGGATACCACAGATCTGTTGTCCGAACGGACCAGGACGTGGTGACCCTGAATGACCGGGAGGAAGCGCACGAGTGCGTACTCGACCGCTATCATTTCCAGACAATTTATGTGAAGGAGCTTTTCCTGAACTGACCATAGGCCAAAAACCGGAGAGCCCTCGCAGACCGCGCCCCAACCCGTGTTGGACGCGCCTGTCGAGATGACTTTTCGGCGAGATACAGCTCCCATCATCACTCCCTGCTGATACCATTCGGCCACTGCCCAGGGCTGCAGAGCTGAGATACAGGTCTGAGTCACTCTGATCGGCTGGCGGCCCGTGGCCCAAGCCCGGCGAGACGCGTGGGTGTTTAGCCAATGCTGAAGCGGGTGCATGCACAGTAAACCCAGCTGAAGTACTGCTGCGGCTGAGGCCATGTAACCTAGCATTCTCTGAAATTTTTTCAGAGGCGTGAGGCTGTTCATCTGAAAGGACGCAGCTAGTCGCTGAACACGGCACGCACGCTGTGTAGATAAGCGAGCCGTCATCGCTCTGGAGTCTAGTTCTATTCCAAGGAAGGAAATTGCCTGACTGGGCTGTAGTGAGCTCTTGGTCCAATTGACTGCAAGACCCAAACTGTTCAGATGACTGAGGAGAACTGTCCTGTGAGACAGAAGCTCCGTATGTGAATGTGCTAAAATCAGCCAATCGCCCAAATAGTTCAGAATTCGCAAGCCCTGACTCCGCAGGGGTGCGAACGCCGCATCCATGCACTTCGTGAAAGTACGGGGTGCTAAAGACAGGCTGAACGGAAGGACGGTGTATTGATAAACCTGGCCGTCGAAGGCGAATCTCAAGAATGGCCTGTGACGGGGATTTATCTGAATCTGAAAGTAGGCATCTTTCAGATCGAGAGAAATAAACCAGTCCCCCTGGCGCACATGCGCGAGGAGTTTCCTGATTGTAAGCATTTTGAACGGTCTTTTTGCGAGCATCTTGTTCAATACCCTGTGATCTAATATTGGTCTGTGACCGCCGTCTTTCTTGGGGACAAGAAAATAACGGCTGTAAAACCCCGACTCACTCAGAAAAGGTGGCACTCTCTCTATGGCCCTTTTGCACAGAAGGTTTGCTATTTCTGAACAAAGCATGCAGGCTGCTTCCGTGTTCACAGTAGTTTCGAGCCGCGCCTGAAGCGGGAGGGCGGGCGAACTGCAGCAATAGCCCTGTTTTATTGTGCTTAACACCCATTTGGATATCCCTGGGATAGCTTTCACGCTTTGAAGCGTAACGCTAGAGGGTGAATGGCCAAGTCGCCTGATTGCGCACACAGCGAGCTGAACAGAATGTGTGAGCCGCTTACTGTGCTTATGCATGACTGCTCGCAGACAGCAGGGACAGGCTGTTCTGTGAGTGACTTCCGATTGAGGTGAATGGGGAAAGAGTCACATCTGTGAAGTGATGCGCGAGCATAGTCACGGGCATGGGACTTACATACAGAGAGGTGTTTGCTGGCCGTGTGACAGAGCGGGCAGAGAAGGGCGCCGCGACGGATTCGTGGGCGCGCTTATTGACTCTAACACTCGAGCTGGCTGTGCCTGCTTTATGTGAGTGGGCTCTGATAGGGACACGGGAAGTGTAATGCTTGTGTGTAGGGGTGAACACTGGATTGTGGGCACATTTTCTACACATAAGGCATGTTTGTTTTTTACAAGATTTCTCTGGGTCGCCGTGAAAACGGCATTTGAGTGCAGGCAAGCGGGCAGTATCACCGGCTTGTTGGCTGCTGAATCCACCACTGCAGTAGCCTGAGAGAAGGGGACTGACAGGGGCTAAGCTTTGACGGTGGTCCGCCGCGGCGGACTGAGCCGCCGCTTCCTCAACAAAGCTAGGAGGACTTCGGTTGCTCAGGTTTCAGCACAATCTTAGGCCGAGGCCCGCGGGGGCGGCGGTCTGCGGCGGCTGTCTGAGCTGCTTCTAGGGCGGCCGCCCTGTCGACGCTGAGAAGTCTGGCTTTGCTGAGCTGGGCGCTGTGAAGAGGCTCGTGCAGGAGGCTGGTCACGTGGCGGCCTGCAGAGGAGCTTAGCGCGACGAGGCAGGAAGAGATTCATGGCTTGGGTGGCTTTCTGGACTTCCGAGAAACGGTCAACAATGCCACTCACCGCGGAACCGAAGAGACCGGACGGAGAGAGCGGCGCGCTGAGGAACGTGGAGCGCTCAGCTTCTCCCATGTCGGCTAGCGCTAGCCATAGGTGTCTCTCGGTCACAGTCAGCGCGGCCATGCACTTCCCTAGGGCTTGAGCTGCAGCTTTGGTGGCACGAAGGGCGAGATCCGTCGCGCTCCTTAGATCTGAAACAGCCTCTGGGTGCCTGCCTTTCTCATCCCACTCTCGAAGAAGGTCCGCTTGGAGGATCTGTAAAACGGCCATGGAATGCAGAGCAGATGCGGCTTGGCGGGCGGCGCATAGGCGCGGCCAACACAGGCGGAAGTAGTTCTGCAGGCCTTAGACGGGAGCACTGGCTTAGACCGCCATCTCGCAGAGGGCGGGCAAAGGTGTGCTGCTACCGAATCCTCGACTGGGGGGATGGAAGAGTAGCCCCTCTCGGTGGTGCCGTCCACCGAAGCGAGAGGGGTGGAGACATGGGATCGGTTCCTGGCCGAGAGAGGCGCGTTCCACGATTTAGAGAGCTCGGCGTGGAGTTCCGGCAGGAAGGGCGCGGCGACGGCTCTGAAGAAAGCAGCCGTCGAGTCTGTTGGGAGCCTGCTCAGAGGGCGGTGACCACTCGAGCCCGAGGCGGTCGACGGCCTGTGTGAGGAGGCGCGTTAGTTCTTCCTTGACTCCGGCGCGGGTCCTGCTGGATTCCTGGGCCGAGGAGGAGGAACTCGCCACTCCTCGCTGTCCGAAGCCATGATGGAACAGCAGCCCTTATCCTCCGCCTCGTCATCTGAGATGGCAACAGTGTGGCCACTCGGCGGCAACTGCGCGTCCCGGGGGGGCGGGGAGGGTGAAAGCGAGGATCGAGGGAGAGGCTCCGGCGAGGTAGTCGCTTCTAACACTGGTTCCGGCAGCCTTTGGGAGCGGCGCTTCTTTCTGCGCGGCGAAACGAAAGGTGGCGTGGCGGCTTCGGTTTTGAGTGCTTCGATTCGAGCCCGCAGGGTCGACATCGGAAGCTCCTTGCAGAGGTCGCATCCGCCGTCAGCGAGGGCGAGCTCTGCATGTTCCAGTCCCAGGCAGAGAGCGCAGATGAGGTGGCGGTCTCCGGCGCTGAGAGGGGCGCGGCATTAGGCGCAGGTGGTGCGAGGCATCTTTAAAAAGACGCTCGTTGCTCTTTTTGTCAAGTTCGCTGAGGAACTAGCTTGCTCTAAAAAGGATACGTCGCCGGATGGCATAGCTCGCAGGATGGCTGAAGGTGGCGAAGACGGCCGGCTTCTTCGAGCGCTGTCCAAGCTTGCAAGATGCCCCTCGAACGGCGACGCGGCTTCTGCAGTTCAGAGATGCGAAGAGCTTCGCTGAATAGATGAAAATCAGGGTTCCAGCCTACGAACTTACGCTTATATGCACTCTAGCCACGGCCATTCTGGCGGGCTTTGATACAGTGACGCCCGGCGCTTCGTCATTGGACGCGAGTTCACTCAAGTTTGTCTATAGGCTGCAGCAGTTGCCGCAGAGCAACCAATGAGCTCGCTAGCTAGCCCACTCAAGGTATGCAGCTGCTGCACTGCGTTGACAATGGATACAAAATTAAGGATAATTTTTTGGCTTCAATATCTCAGAAAAGATTAATCTTTCCCATAGCGTAAGCTAGCTTACGCAATACGAGAGAACCTCTCATAAGAGAACTAGATATCCATGAGCAGAAATGTACAGTATGTTCCGCTTTGTTTTCTGAGTGAAGTTCTATGTACTTTTTACATGTGGAAAAGCAGACATTTTCATTCTGAATCTTTACGAATTTTCATTATTTATTTATACATTTTTCCCCATGCCAGCCTATTATTGTTATATTATTTATTTCAGATGAATCTTCCCCTTTAAAAACAAAACATACTCTGGTTGGCCACTTTACATGTCAGTCAGACAGTCTCTTCTTGTTTACGTGGCCGGTTCTTGTCAGAATAAGCTGCAATGAGGACCAGACCTTATGGTGTTAAATTGAAGGTCTAGCTATCTGATACTAGCCATGAGTGGCCGAGGCCTCATCCATTAGACATTTAACTGTGACAGACCTGTTTGTCAATAGAAAGCACAGCTTGCGTTCAGACAGCACGCTGAGAGTAGATAGTGTTGACCGCCTTTGATTTACACACAATGGTTTCTTTGAAAGTCTGAACAGCCCTCTTTGTGGAGAGCAGTTCACCGTGAGCAATCCTGCAGGACAGCAGACTGCCTGTTAGGTTGATGTACTTTACCTCCAACTCTCACATCAAGGCATTGTAAAGAATGGAATAACCCCAAAAGGTGGATGGATGAAGGCATAGATTTCAGAGGACTGTGGGGATATGAGCAGGAAGGAAGAGAGCTGACTCTCAGCAGAAAAATGACAAACACACACACAGAAACACAAACAGTGCCAGTCAGTCACCTCTCCTCTGAGCTTTAATATTGTTCCATTTCACTGCATTGTATTTTTTTTATTTTCTTTTTAAACTGTAAGCTGACTCCTGTTTTGCTTGCTACTTTCCCCCATCTTTTTGTTAGCTTCATTCTCTCAGCAGAGCTGTAAGATACAAGTACCCATTAGGGCTGGACGATATGGCCAAAATTGTTATCATGATAATCTTTTTCATATTGTTCAATATCGATATTTATCACGATATACATCTACACATTGCACTTTCTTTTTTTATTTCAAAGTTGTCGGAAGAAAAGAAGATAAATAAATTCTAAACAGTCAAAAAGTTCTCTACAAAACTGCACAGGGGGTCCAGAGACGGCCAAAGCAGTGGGGTCTGCAGGATCTTTTACCAATTTTACCATCTTTTACCGTTTATCAATTGAAAATGAATGTTAAAAGATCATCTGTTTGTTCTGAAGTTCTGAAGCATAGTGACTGCAGTCCAGTATTTGTTGGAATATTTTTACATTAAAATGACATATTTTTTATGTTTATTTAGATTCAGATACCCAAGTATGGGGGCATAGAAGCCCTTGTGACTGTGGAATGATGCTGAATGGGGGTTCAGGGGTGTCCCAAGAGAACATTTTTAAAACGTTTTTTAAAAAACGTGTATATTTTCATTAAAGTGAGAGACTAGGCTACCAACTAGTAATTTTAGTCTTTGCTTATCCATTCCAGACATCTAATTAATTTTCACAAAATTTCACAGAAATCGATTTGTTTATTATTAAAGGATTGTAAAATGCCGAGTAATAAAGATGCATTTGAAGGGAAAAACTTTATGGTCTAAAAGGTGTTTTGGAACCACGTTAACTCATGCAGCGCTTCATGTCTACATACATGCAGGGAAATGAGGCAACGCATGCGGACAGGGCAGAAATTATGCATGTTTGGTGCTAGAGAACAACATTGGTGCAACCGTTTTCATGAAGTCTTGCGGTGCAGAATGAATCAATCAGATGTCCGATGTAGTGTAATCGTTAGCAAAGCAGCTAGCATTAGCAAGTTCATCCAGTCTGACCCTGCGTTACCACTGGCATGTTGTGAGCGAAGCTGAGAGCGTTTTCAATTCATTCCTATGAAAGCTGAGCATCATGCTCGCAAGGTGGATCGTAGGTGTTAAAAAGGCCATTACTAGTAATATGCCTTCTGACATAAATCTTTTTCTTTTGCCGAGATTGATCGACACACAGCATACAGCATAGCAGCCAATCAGCGTTCGCTGATCTATGTGCATGCGAACATCCCGCCCACAGTGCTCTGTGTGAAGTTGAGAGTTGATTCTGTCGGAGCACTAACACTGTATTTTTGCCGTTGTAAATAACATTTAGTTGTTAACTTCATTGGTGTTGTGCGTCAATGCAAAGTAAGTGTATTATACTTGATTTCTAGCAATTATATGTGCAATCCTAGACCTGTTCAATATTTAGTTTGCCGTTATAACGAGCATTAGCTCGTTGAGGTTAATTATAGGAGTTGTCACGTCTTTGGAACGATGTTGTGCTGTATATAGGATGTTATATATCTACTTAGTTGTTCATATTGATGTAATCTATGTATATTTCATCGGTGTTTGATGCATTTCAATTGTTAAAGACTGCGTTTGAGGTATTCTGAAGTTGTAAACTACTTAATGCGTGTGCGTGTAACAAGCCCAGACAGAGCACCGCTGACAAACTATGAGACGCAGATCAAACTGTTTAGAGTGTAATTTAATGTATGACATAGCAAGTTTGTTTTCTTTCTTTATTAATCTCATTTCCGTATTTTGTTCATACTCATCATGTACCTGTTTTAAAACATATAATGTTATTATTATGTATGTTTACACTTGCCTATATTTTCTGTTACCATAGAAAAACCACACCTACTTATACACCTTGATTAAGGACAACTACTTTGTTATCTGAGTTGATGTGGTGACAAATAAACGGGTTATTCCCAAATATCGGACATCTACTGACCAGTCTCTTACCAGACACCTTGTGGCAGGTTTTCAACCTAACTAGCAACATAACTAAATGTGATTGAGCTGTCATCAGTCAATTCATTTCTTCAGTAGGATTGGTGCAGAGCAAGATCTCTCCTAGCACTGTGAGCGCCTTTGAGTGGATTTCGTCCACCCCAGTGGAAACACAGCCTGAGAAAGCCGAACTGCTTGAGGTGTTGTCTTGCATCTGTTCTTGCATATAGATGCACAAGACCTGAGCATTTGAGTCTGTCAAAAATACAATATGATCACCTGTGAAATTTACATGTACTGTAGCTTCTGAAAGTCTATATACCTCGAAATCATCTCCATAGAGCCAAAATATTGACAAGTGCCATCACCTATCAGACATTTTTGCACCATTTCCTCTGTGATCAGCTTTTTCTCTAGTGCTACTGATAGCATTTAAGTAATCTCCAAAGCATGGGTTCTTGTCCCATGAGGACTAGGAGGTAACCACGTTCACATAAACAATGTTGAGCACGATTATGAGGTTGCATTTTAACTGTAAAATTATCATTTTACTCCATCGATGGTTAGGTCTAGGGTTGAGGTTTGGGCTAGATCTAATAAAATATGCATTACTCTTGACTGTATTATAAAATGTTGGTGCCAGTCAGTTGATTTTTAGTTTTTAGATAGTGTAGTTATGGCATCTAACTGTGGGGGTTAACTGGTAAAACTTTAAACCCTTGGTAAAAACACATAAGACAATTACTTTTATGTCCTAACCTATCCTCAAAATCTTGTTTTGGGAAGCTATCAATCAATCAATCAATCAATCAATCAATCAATCAATCAATCAACTTATTTAGAGCACAATAAAAAAAAAGTAGTACACCGCTGTGCTGTACAACCATAATAAAATACATATCACAAAATTACCTCGTGACATGGCGGAGGGTGGGGCCGGGTCATGATTCTACACACCTGGCTCCTTATCGGGCTAATCAAGCCTCCGAGAGGTATAAAGGCAGACTGCGGACGGTGGCGCGACAGAGAGAGAGAGAGCGTTTACGGGCAGCTGTCCGTCATATGTGTCTGTTTGTGTCTTTTGGGTTAAGTTTGTTATTAAATATTATTTATATAGTCAAGCCAGTTCTCGCCTCCTCCTTTCCATTAATTCCGTTACAGTACTCTAAGGAAAATACAATACAACTTAAAAGTGATTAGCATTATTTGGTTAGAACTTCATTCATTACGTTAACTATCAGGATGAGTTTCACTTCAACAGCTGACAATAAGTGTGTTTTTACTCTGAAAAGATGCAATGCAGATGATTCTCATAGTTGCTGAACTTCATTAACTTATTTAGCCCATTATCACCAATGGTAAATTATGTCTGTGCCAGGAATATAAATTAAATTTGAGCTGTACAGGCATCAGTGACTCTTTTAATATTCATTCTATGTGCATTAAGATTACCTTTATGAAGCGTCTCTGAATCCATTAACCCAAGACCCCAGCACACTATCTTGGTGGTATTTCCTGGTTTTGAATACACTTGTATTTCCTTCTCCTCTGTGCATCATTACATTTTACATCTCTGGCTCTGTGTGTATTCAAAACTGCTCTTTCTCTTTGAAAAGCAAAACAGTAGGCTGAGTTTACGGTCTCTGAAATAGAACCATGACAAGCAGAACTGAATGCGCAACCCGCATTCAGCAAGCCAAGAAAGGGTGCTCACTTTATTAAAGTTATCAGTCATACTAAGGCGGGGTTTGAGTCCTTTAAATAATGTACATATTGAACTCCTAGAGTAATAAACTGTAGCTTTCATACTGGAGTAGGCCAGAAATGCTTAGCTGCATAAATCCATTTATAAAAAGAAAAAGCAAATGCTCAGGCTGTCGGTTAAGAAAAAGAGTGCTAAAAAAAAATAAAAAACAACAACAACAACAACAACAAAAGTTCACACATGCAAAAAAATATGCCACAAACACTCATGCACTTGAGTATGTGAGTACCTCTTCCTCTTTAAGACAGCAGAATGGTGTGTAATTATTTTTCTTCTATGGCGGACCATGTGTTTATCGGAATGTTAATGTTCGCATAATAACAGGCTCTGCCACATGCCTAAGAATGTTAAGCCTGTCCGGCTGTCAATCACTGTTCAAAATAGCGGGGCAAATAAGCATGCACTGTTGTCACGGCAACTGACAGACAGAATCTGCTGCAGCCTTTAGGCTGACAAATATCAAGGCCATGCACGGGAGGAATTATTCTATCAAACAAAAAACAAAAAGAGGGTGGCCATTCTGAGAGAGAGAGAGAGAGAGAGAGAGAGAGAGAGAGAGAGAGAGAGAGAGAGAGAGAGAGAGAGAGAAACCATGGGGCCTTCGATACCACTCTTGAGTTTGACTAGATGGTAAAAGGCTATGAGAAGGTGATAAAGATCAAAAAAGAGAGTGTGACAGTGTGATAAAAAGAGAGGGAGACAGAAAGATAGCTCCCAGTGTAATGAACATTTTCAGTTTCAGTTTTTTCTGATAGGTCTTCTCTTTGCAATAAATAACAAGTGGAAATGTCTAAGATGAAGCAATCCACTTTATTTCTAGTATGTCATTTGAGTTTTCTCTGTCTGTCTCATCGAAAATGGCGTGGAGGTGGGAAAGTGGCTAAGCAGATTGTTGGCCATGGTGTGAGCTCTGTTGGGCAGTGTGTGTAAGAAAGAACAGTGAAAGATATGCTTAATAAACAATATAATAGATGAGAATGTCCTGCTAAGATCCTACAAAGATCTAAAACATTCTAGCCAATGTAAAACTATAGTACTGACTGTTTGCCTGTAGTACAACATGTCTTTCCTCCAGCCAATCTATAAAACTAACATCTGAACATGCTAGAAGGCTAAAACAATTTTTTTAATACTTTTGAAAACAATGATGTTAGGACATTGAAAATGGAGGTTTCAAACAGATTAGTCTGTACATGGCTTAAGACTTCCAACTCAACATTGCTTAAGAACAGCACCATGGCAAGTTACTTGCACAGTACCTCTCCTGAGGTGAAGTGTCTTGCTTAATGGCACAATATTGATTTTGCCCCTTGTTTGATTCAAATTGCAATATGTTGCTTACCAGCCTAGATGTTTACCTACAAGACTTTAGTACTAAGCTATTGGTGTCATCAAAAATATAAGTAAAGTGGTTCGGAAAAAACATTTTAATTGAAGAAGAAACTTGTCTAATCCTTCTTGCCAGCACCTCACAATAGGTGCTCTTCCCTAAACCTCACAACCCATAGCTGAGAACCCTCACCACCCTAACCCTCCAAAAACACACAAACTTTCTGCCACCACTTCTGTAATCAGATGTAACCCCTCAACCTTTATCTTCTTGAAACAAGTCAAATCCCTTTATTGTCACTCAACCATATACACAAGTGCAACAGTGGGTGAAAGTCTTGGGTGCAGTTCCAGCAACAAAGCAAAATGGCAATAACAAAAAACTTCTGATTTACACATAACACAGTTACACAACACAATATACACCTAATGATATACAATACACAGTATACACAAATCAAGAAGACTGTATACAATAGAAATACACTGTACCCCCCTTTCCCCATGTTATCAGTAGAAATAAATATTAATTGATGTGTTGACATTCAGCTGTTGGTTGATAGTCAGTTTCCAGTGTGTTATTAAGAGAAGTATAAAATATGAGTGCAGAATGAGGCTAATAAAGTGCAGTGCAGATATACAGTATGTACTGTGAGCGATCAAGAGTTCAAAAGTCTGATTGCTGGGGGAAGTTGTCATGAAGTCGGCTGGTGTTGGTCCAGATGCTGCGATGCCGCCTACCTAAAGGTAGGAGTGAGAGCAGCCCATAGCTCAGGTGGCTGGAGTCTCTGATGATTCTCCTACCTTTTTACCACACACCGCCTGGTGTAGATGCTTTTTCTTTAATAAAGGTTGTAAACTGTCACTATTCCCAAATATCGGCTTTGCTATGCTGAGCAGTTTTGGCTTTTTACCTTTTCCAATATCTTCCACGGTAGGGCTTAGAATGCTTAGTAGGCTTCCTAACAGGGGCTGGCTGGTTCAAGCTGCTCTTTCTTTACATGCTATTGACTTAGAGGAGTTCTTGTTCAAAGAGAGACAGAATTCCTTTTTCAAGAGGCTTGTCCACACTTTTCACACCAACCCTCCTTGAAACCCCTTCCTTTCTTTCTCCTTTCTTAATTCGTTACAGCTTATTTTCTCCTCCATCAGGGTCATTTCAAAGACTCCACTCATTGTTAAGTATATTGGCTCTGTGCCACAAAATGTTGTGTCTGAGGCCAGAGAAAAGGCTTTGAAGTTGAAAATATCTTGACATGTTTAGACATGTTTAGTCGGTTGCCCTGCTGCATTAGAAGTGGAAAACTGGTTGAGGTATCACATACAAAACTTAAATGCTGAACCAAGATGCATTTAAGCACTTTGATTGTGACAGAGAAACTGAGAATGAGAGCCCACATGATGCTGCCTCCTTCAGCCAATTACAGCAGTGCCTAAGATGTGTATTTCTTTTCCACACTTTGTTAAAAATTATCAGTATTAGAAACAGTATTGGGATTAAGTGCACTTGCTGTGTGACTGCACCTTTGCATATTGGTACTTCCCTGAACTCTAGCAAAAGGAAAAAGTTATTGCTCTGAGGTTGCTTTTTTATAACTCAAAGGCCTTAAAGGGTCAAGAAATCGACCCAGTTGAGCCCAATTTTCACACCTCAGACTGAGAAACAACTCTCTAAATGGGCAGGAAAATATGTAAATATCTGGGCAGGTATTGTGGGCAGGAAGAGGGAAAAGAGGAGGGGGTCAAGACGGACTCAAGAGCTGCTTCCAAAACACACACAGACAACATAGATGGCTGATTTGGACATTTTGTTCAAACATTTAAGAATGACGTGAGAACAGAAGTGAGAAGAGCAGACATTACCATCAAAACCAGCACTGGTTTGAGACTTTACAATAATTCATTGATATGTATTTGTGATGAGGAGGAGGGTGGGGCTGGGCCATGACTACGCACACCCAGCCCCCAATCGGGCTAATCAGCTGAGGAGAGGGATCAGTGCAGCAGGATGCAGCAGTTTGAGAGAGAAAGAGACACACCATGCTGCCATGAGTGCATTTATGTTGTGTGTCGTTTTGTTTTATTAAATATAATTTAGACCTTTCAGCCGGTTCACGCATCCTCCTTTCCAATTTTTAACCTTGTTACATTGGTGCCGGAACCCGGGCAGACCGGAGCAAGTCCACCGACCCCTGGCGGATGGAACACCCCTTCACGTTCTAGTTGCCGGTAGGGAGCCCCTCCACCCCTGTCAGCGGCTCCACTGCTCCAGGCAGCTGACAGCGAGCCCCTCCTCCCCTTGCGGATGGTGGCCATTCCTCCATGCCCAGGCTGACGGCAGCGACTCCTACATCCCCCGGCAGATGGCCGCAGCTGCTCCTTTGGGCAGACGGCAGTGGCGAGGACCAAAGGTTTAAATGGGAAAGGAGGAGGAGGGAAGCAGACAAATGGACAAAACAATATTTAATTTAAACAAAAAGACACGCGACACAAACGCACACATGGCAGCTGCGTGCAACGAGCAATGATTACCAACAGCACTCGTGCTGCGCCCTCGTGCTGCGGCCTCGTGTCTGCGGCGAATCACAGCAATTCTGATATAGGGCCATATTGCACGTGTGATATTATATATATTAGGGCTGTCAATTTAATGTGTTAATTCAGTGCGATTAACGTGTTAAAAATATTTATGCAATTAATCACAATGCCCCCCTGACTGTAATGCCCCCCTGACTGTTCGTTGACGGGTCCTTAAACAAGCCCTCATAATAAATCTCGAACTGATTGACAAATTCACTTGTAAAATGGAATACATTTTAATGATCTGAATATTTTTTTATTTTATTTATATATATATATATATATATGTGTGTGTGTGTGTGTGTGTGTGTGTGTGTGTGTGTGTGTGTGTGTGTGTTTATCATTTTTAAATATTTAAAGATAACTATGTATCATTATTTCATCATTATATATTGAATTATTTTATATGAGTGGCTTTCCCAGCAAATATTTGTGCATGTGATGTAAATGCGATTAATCACGATTAATTAATCAGGACACAATGTAATTCATTCGATTAAAATGTTTTATAGATTGATAGCCCTAATATATATATATATATATATATATATATATATATATATATATATATATATACTACATACACACACACACACACTGTTGTCTGCACTGTGTCTTGCCTCTATCATCTGTTCCTCATGGACTTCACTTCCCATTATTCCCTGCCCTCATCACTACCAGCTGTCTTCCATTGTCCTCACCTTTATTTCATTAGTCTTTGTGTATTTAATGTCATGTTGTTTGCTCATTCATTGTAAGTTGTAGTATGTGTTTTGAACTCTCTGTGTATGACCAGTGCCCTTCGTAGATGTTTCCTCCTGTTCGTGACCTTGTTTCCCATCGTGGATGTTTTATTTTCTTCCTGTGTTCACCCGTTATTTTGTACTTGTTCATTTTTCGTAAAACTCCTTAGCCACAACTAGATTCAGCTCTCGTGACTTCCTTCCAGAATGTTTTACACACACACACACACACACACACACACACACACACACACACACACACACACACACACACACATGTTGTGTTTCCATGTTTTATGGGGACTTTCCATAGACATAATGGTTTTTATACTGTACAAACTTTATATTCTATCCCCTAAACCTAACCCTAACCCTACCCCTAAACCTAACCCTCACAGAAAACATTCTGCATTTTTACATTTTCAAAAAACATAATTTAGTATGATTTATAAGCTGTTTTCCTCATGGGGACCGACAAAATGTCCCCACAAGGTCAAAAATTTCGGGTTTTACTATCCTTATGGGGACATTTGGTCCTCACAAAGTGATAAATACACGCTCACACACACACACACACACACACACACATTATTATTTTTCTCTATTGCTATTTCTCTTAAGGAACTTTAAGAGAAACATGAGGCATTGAATTCAACGTTGGTTTAGGTGCAGAAAGAGAACAGGCACCCCAATGTTGATTGAAAAAGCAGAGAAATTTCACCTCTGCCGGTTCTTGAGCTCACAACGTTTTTCGGGTCTCCAGTACAATCAAGGTAAATCTTTAAACAGAGGTGTGACCTGCGTGGATTTAAAATAATTAATGGGTAATCTGGGGAGGTGTGTTTTTACCTTAAACTCTTACACACAGGCACACATTGAAGGAGGTTAACCAAGCACATAGGACTTGCAATAATCAATTTCTAATTTCATGCTTAGTGCCTCAGATTAATCTGTGCAGCAAGAAGACAGATAGAGACCTTTTCACCAGCTGTCTGACAGATTTTAAAGGTAGAGAAAAACTGTATGAAATAAGCAGTATAACACTGTAAATCTGTTTCACCTAATTCAGAATATTGAGTGTGAAATATATAGTATTAACATATGCTATTCTGTTTGAATGTTTAAGCAGAACCATATCCCATTAGACAGCGCAAGAGACTTTCATTAAGGTCCAATTATCGCTCACCCACCAAACCATCAGAATGCCAATCTCAGGAACAAGGCACTAAAGCTGTTCATGTCAGAGCCAGTCCTAGCCTTTTGGGGGCCCTAAGCAAAAACGTGTGGGGGGGACCACGTCAATGTGTTCGAAATATTACTTATAATGTATTTGACAGTGTGGAGGGCCCCTGGCAGATCGGGGGCCCTAATCAACTTGCTTAGTTTGCCTATAGGGAGGACTGACACAGGTTCAACAAGATTTCCTGTCTGGCTGATAGAAGAAAGACTCCGGAACAGATTAATTTGTCCATCCTGCGGTACATTCTTTTGATATATATATATATATATATATATATATATATATATATGATTCTTTCTCTCTGTTTGAAATGGCATGAATTAGAGGAAGAATCGAACAGGTTTTACAAGACCTTTCGCAGTACCTTTCTAACACATTTAATGTATGTGTATGTACACCATCCTGCGAGGGTAAAAAAACCAAACAAGTAGTTTGAGACTTTACAATAATTCATTGGTATGTATTTGTGATGAGGTGGAGGGTGGGGCCGGGCTGTGATCCGGGCTTTATTAATGGCCATTCAAAAGTAGCATTGTATTCTGACAAAATATTATTATTTATTTATCCATTTTTCGTTGAAAGAAACATATACTGTAAATTACAAATATATCATAATGTTATGGTAGCTATTTTATGAGTGACCTTTTTTTCAGGAGGGCTCTTAGAAGTTTGAAACAGAGCAGCTAATCAGCATTCTCTAGATGTCTTGTTTCCAACCTTGTTTGGTATTGCTATACATATATTTAAGCAAATATATTTCTGGTAAAAGAGCACTACAACAACAATTACTTTTGTTTCCTTTCACACAAATCAAAAGTACAAGGGCAGATTACTAGTTTCTAAACACTTTTTTTTCACCATGTTCCATACACAATGCAGTCTTATAAAATCTAAACACTTTTACTATGGTGCATGATTTACATGCAATACATTTTAATGTCTTCATTGCATTACCAACTACATTTACAAGCTTGTTTGCATACCATCAAATTACACAGTAGCTCAAATGATAGGGTGTTGCATTTGCAATGCAAAGGATTGGAGTACGAGTCCTGACGAGCATGTGCCCTACCAGTCAAAAGTTTTGAAACACTTACCCATTCTTTATTTTATTATATATATATATATATATATATTATTTTTTTTTTTTTTTTAAATAATAGTAAAGTCTTCAAAACTATGGAATAACATAAATGAAACTATGGGGATTATGTTGTGAATAAACAAAATCCCCAAACCAATCAAAACTGTTATATATTAGCATCTTCAAAGTAGTCACTCTTTGCCTAGAATTGGCAGACACTTACGCTTGATATTTTTTTCTTGCTGTATCACCCTGGGAGGCTTTTTAAACAGTATTGAAGGAGCACATATTGGCTGCTATTCTTTATTATTTGGTCCAAGTCATCAATTTCAAAAACATTTTTTTTTATTTTATTGTATTTTTTATAAAATTTTAGTTTTATATTGAAAAAATATTTATATGGTGGCAAAATTATATTTTTGTCTGGAAAAAATTTTTATAAATTTAAGCATATGCCTTCAGATCAAAAGATTTTTAAGATAATGAGAAACATTTCAGTCAAGTGTTTCAAAACATTTGACCAGTAGTGTGAATCGACATGATGTGAGCTGAAAGAGTATGAGGAGTGACAGAAAGGGACATTGTTTCTTTAATTGTGCTTTTCATTTCACATTTGCGTTTTATGATATTATTAGTTAGGTTTAGGTTTAAAGTTTAGGGTATTGAGTACCCTAAGGGTATCTCCATAGAGCATTCTCTCTTTTTGGGAGAAACTTTAACTTGCTTTTTACACCACTCAGTGGACATTACACCTTGGAACTTCTGCAATATATATAAGAAGCCACATAATTCCATTTTGCAAACATATAACATACAGATGCGTAATTTTCATGAGATCAGGCTCCATTTTTTTTCTATGGCTCCAGACTGATCAGTCACACATGCCATTTATGGCTCAGGTGAGCAAAAATGGCCGCATTCGGGTTGCATACTTCCAAGGGGCATGTGCCTGCAAAACAACTACAATTGAACGTGAATGCTAACACATAGCTTTCTCCAGGTATTATAGACCTCTGCCAGAGTGAACTTCAGACAAGATGTGTTATTCCAATAACAATGTGTGTGTGTGTGTGTGTGTGTGTGTGTGTGTGTGTGTGTGTGTGCATGTGTGTGTGTGTTTGTAAGCCTTGTGACAGTATAGGATTGGAAAGAAACACATTAGAGTCTCCTCTAACGTGACCTCAATTAGCTCTTCGTAACAAACCAGCCACCTTACACACATCCTTTCTTTCATTTGCTGATAGGCTGACTAATTATGCACCTCAATCCAGTGAAAACAATTGGTATCTTAATTGAGAGCTTCAGCAACACAGGAAAGCAGGGAGGACACTCCCCTGAAAGCCAGTCTGCTGGATGTCATTGTTATTTACAAAGACATTATCTTATCATCAGGAATTTGTAGACAGATATCAGGGCAAATGTAATCTCCTGTGCTGTTCAGTCTGTGCTGGTGAGGAAATGTAGCAGAGACAAGGGAGGCACAGACACTCTAGATCCATTGCTCCCCATCGGACAGCTTGACTACTCTGATGAAGAGATGGACAGGCACCATTTGAGATGTCTTTACCAACAGTACCTTCTTGTAGAGACTGATTGAGTTGTATACCTGCACTGTTTTTGCTACAACAGCCTGACAAAGAGATCCGCTGAGCACAAGCCAGCTTCCTGTTTTGTCTTTTTGCACAACTTAAAAAACAATTTCCCTACAGGCTGATGAACAGGTTATCAAGTCTGTTGACCTTGTTTAATTGAATGATAACTAACTGTAATGAGTGATCAAAGAGTCTGCCCGCTCGTTAATGAGGCTCGTGCCAGGATGGCTAGATTATATCTACGTGAACACATACACCTCCCTGCTGAGCCTGACTCTGTCCAAACCCGAATGAAGGAGACAAAAGAGAGAGCAGATAGTAATTGCCAAAGCTTAATGCAAAGAATACATCATTAATTATGTGTTACAGAATAGTAGAATAGTTGCAGAACTAAATAAGATGACATACAACAATGCTTGGTTTATTATTATTTGGCCTTTTTGACACTTTAATTCATAAGAACAGAGACAGATATGAAGAGGAAAGTTTGAATGGGATCTGGAAATTGTGTTACCTGATCGGAACTTCAACGTGTGTCACATGAGCATAAGTGCTAACTGCTAGACTGCAGGACCAACAACGTTTTTTTCTTTCCATGAACTTGTAAATTACGTGACTGACTCTATATTCAGATAGGACTGACTGTCTCTATATTCAGATAGGACAGAGTGTGGGCAGGGCTTAATCCGGAAGTGCGTCAAAATTAAATGAAATGGACATTTTTAAATGTTACTCTTACATTTGAAGTTTATATTATTAAAATATGCCTTGTACATGCCTTTTCATAATAATAGCCTAAGAATAATAATACTTTTCTAATAATAAAAATGCCCTTTGATGGACTGGCCATCTTTCCAGGGTATTTCCCTGAAATTGCAGAGCAGTGGTGGACATATGGAGAGTTTATTTGTCCGCCTGTGTGATAGAGAGAAATAGGAACGGGAGTTAGGCTGATAGCTCTTAGATTTCTAACGGCCATTAACATTGAGCAGTGCTGGGTCAGCCATGATTTGTTACATAAAATGTCACTATTGCAATCACATATTTCCAAAACACACACACACACGAACATGCACACTCCACATTCAAATCTTTGAAAATGACTCCTTTTCACATAATACTGAGATAAGTACGCTATCCGGCTCCAGTATCTGTCAAGTGTTATTGCTATCACTGCAATCCCATTTCCTAGTGTGGAATCATTCGTTCTCCTCACTCAGTAGTGGCAGTCATTTAAACAGATGGCACTTTGTCCCTCTTCCATTACATGGACATATCTGCTGAGAAATGCTGCCTGTACTGTCATTTCAAGATGTTACCTAGGAATATTTTTAGTGCTGTTTTATCATCGATGTGGGGGGAAGCAACAAGGAACATTGTGCCGAGTCATGTGAGTGACTTTTTGAAAGAGATATATATATATATATATATATATATATATATATATATATATTTTCTTTAATTTTATTTTCATGTCTTTTCATAAATGTCATTTCATAAAAATAAGCTTCATAATCAGCATCAGGGGCATTGTTAGACTTCAGTGACATCTGGGGCTTAGCCCACAGGGCATATTACAATATAAAAGAATAAGAAAAATCCTTCCTTCCATGACTTAAAAAAATTACCACCCTACCTGTCAAATAACCGTTAGGACATATTAGCACACAACACTTACACCTGTTCAGAACTTTATATAAGCAAACGTCAGGCACACAATAAATTTATCAAACACATTTTTTATTTATATTGTGGATAAAAGTGAAAATTACTCTTTGGCTCAACTTTTCATTGGGCAGAAACTAACGCTAACAATAAAATTGAAGTAATTTAACAATTTCCATTTGCAATTACCATTTATCATAATATTTTGAGAATGAAGACAAATTGAGTCACGTGGTGCCATAAAAGTGTGGACATGTGAATGGCGAGCTCTACGCACTTTGCTAGTTTCATTACTATTTGTGTCATAAATCGGTGAGTTTTGATACACCCCGATTCTTTTAACTGTTCTACAAAGACAAAATGTCAAAGAATTCAAAATATTAAACAAAACTTACATGCTTAAGCTGATTCTCCAGACAGGGCCGCAGACCAGGGACTCAGTTTGGACGGTGCGGTGGCAGCGATCCAGTGTCAACAGTTGAGCATGTCGGTGATGCTGGCGATGGTCGTTGCAGACTTAGAGGATCTTGCTGTAATATGTTGATCAATTACTGCCATGGAGACAAAAGTTGGTTTCCAACACTGAGTTGGTTACAAGAATGGGTGATATCGAGAAACAGATCAAATATCTGGAGTCATCGGAGAGGGAATTATCTGCTAACCCGCTAGCGACCAAAGTGGATTTGCAACACGTTTGGGATAAACTGGAGGATTTGGAGAATCGTAAATTGACAAAACATTGTCTAAATTGTTGGAATTCCTGAGTATGAGAAAGGCCGAGATATGGTAAAATTCCTAGTTGGGCTCTTTCCGAGTCTGCTTGACATAACAGGCCAAAAGATGTAAATCAAGACAGAACGCAAGGTCCCGGCTCGGACGTCCACTGAGGGAGACAGGCCCAGAGCAAATATGGACAAATTTCTGAGATCATCCGATAAAGATTTTGTGTTACGCGAATGGAATGTGGTCTTTATAATCTTGTTTTTGGCACACAATACATTTTTTCTTATATGTCAAATGTTAATATGAGTGGATTATCTCTCTCCACGTGGAATGTGAATGGGCTGGGTCACCCAATAAAAATAAGGAAGGCTATTTCTTTTCTTAAATGTAAGAAATATGATATAGTGTTTCCTCAAGAAACACATCTTTCCCTGCAGGAAGCTGAAAAATTTGGGACGATATGGCATGGGCATGTTTTCTTTAGTGCTGGCTCGAGTAAGAGCAGGGTAGTCATTACATTGATAAGTAAACATCTAAAATCCAAATGTCTCAAACAGATTAAAGATAAATTAGGATGAGTCATAATTGTTTTAGCAGAAATTCAGGGGCAACTGTTGATTTTGGCTAATATTTACAAACCTAATGTTGATGATCAGGGCTTTTTTATAAATCTTGAAGGGATGTTACAAGCCGCTGGCACCACTCATTATATAATATTGGGAGGAGACTTTGATCATTGTGAAGCAAATGTGTACAAGCCCCCTAGAGCAACATTGACGCTTCACAGGATGTGTAAAAATCTTGGCCTTACAGATATTTGGAGACTTTTGAAGTCCCCCTCTCTTATTTCAAGCAATTTGATTGCATAGTGAAATCCTTCATTTGGAAATGTAAACGTCCCAGATTACATTTCAGTAAATTGCATAGGCCGATTGACAAATGTGGGATGGGGCCTACCCAAGATTTTATTTTATTATTATGCATTCTGTCTCAGGCTTTTGGCTCATTGGTCACTACCACCTGAGAGAGCCCCTCCCTGGTATTGTACTGAACAGGCCTTTCTACAGGACGCCCCTATTTCACCCTTGCAAAGCCTTTCTATCAAATAACTGGAGAGGTTAAGTTACATCCTGTTATCTCACATGTGCACGTGGTATGGACAAAAGTGTCCAGTGTGTTTAATTCAGACATTTATTTAAATGTTACCTTAAGCGTATGGCAGAACCCTAAATTATGTATTAATAAGTCCCCTTTCTGCTGATCAGACTGGATTGTGAGGGGGTCTACTACACTCGGTGACCGATATGGGAGTGGAGTATTGAGATCTTTTGATTTTTTTTCTTTTGTGTGTGTGTGTGTGTGTGTGTGTGTGTGTGTGTGTGTGTATTCTATTTATGACCACAGAGGTGTTCGTTGGGGTCGGGGTGGGGTTGGTGATTGGGGAGAGGGAGGAGTAATAGTGGGGGTTAAATGTTAAATGTTGACTCAATGTATATATGTTGCGTTTTTTCTTTGATATATGTTTGAGTCAATAAAAGGTGTTAATTGAGAAAAAAGTAAAAATTACGTGAAGAAATTTTAAGTAGTATGAGATTAAAGTATTAACATTTTGAGCATAAATCGAAAGGAAAGTGATGTGGTGGATAACAGCAAAATGGAGCATCTGGGTCTTTACATACAACACCACTTTCCAAGGAGATAACTTGGTTATGCAACCGAGCTGAATTTGTGGGAAGGTTTTTGGGCTCTCTGTTGAATAAGGTGTGCATTAGTACGAGTTTTCAACATAAACAAGCCTGACAAAAGAAGGTACGAGATATAGACTCACACTAGGGCGTAGATTTGGTTTGAAGCTGCTACAAATATTTTTGTGGGGGTGGGGGGTGTTTTGATTATTTGGGGGGAGGGTTATCCAATCCCCCCTGGAATCTACGCCCTTGATCTCACACTCAAGTGAAGCGAAAAATAATTGGAACTGCTGTGAATTATATAGATCCATTTCAAGACATTGTATGTAGTAAAATCCCTCAGTTACAGTATTGTTTAGAGGAAAACCCAACAACAATGCTGAGCGGGACTGCGCTTTCATTCTCATGAATACATTTAAATTCCTACTTAACCACTGCAGTGTCCAGATACTAATAAATCTGTGCTGATGATCCAAAAGACAATGGTTTTCATTATTGCTAAATCCTAAACTAAAGTAGGCCTCACTTGTATACATTTATTGGCAGAATTTGAGTTTGCCACCATCAGCATCCTTCTAAAATGCTGCTGCAGTCCTATTTCCTTTGATGCACATAAGAAGGGACTTCTGACATATAAATGTTTTCTAAAATCTCACTACTTGAGGATTCATTCAGATTCATCCATCTTTACTCTGACTTCAAGAGTCTTCTCTTGCATTAGTTGTCTCCTTTGAAGGTATATGTCAATGATCTGATTAGAAGTTTGGGAAATGATGTCTGTGAACCTTTTTTGAAAGCAACCATCTCTGCTCCATTTATACTCAGAGAATCCCTTTCTCTCAGTAAGGCTTACTAAAAAGCATTATTGTCTGTGCATGAGCCAGAGGCACAGTCAAATAATACACCGAAAATCAAATAATACATTTATCAGAGGGATGTTAGTACTTGCGTTCATCCGCTCTTCCCAATTGAGAAGCTCAAGCTGCTTATCATAAAAAAGACACCCATAAGCATGAGGCTGGCTATATCTACACCAGTAATTCAGGCCAAAAATGCATGCTGGGACTGTGCCATCTTTTACATATAGCAGTTAAGTGGGTCTGATCCTTTCATCCAGCTCAGAGTGGTGGATTGAATCTGGAGGGGGCACAGCATCTGGCCACATTAAACCTTGGATGGGCGACACTAAATAACAACTCTCTGTTTTTGATCTGTGTTTCAGGTCGGTGTCAACGTGAAATGTTTATAGTCTGTTGAACAATTATCTCAATGTCCCTGTTTAGTGTTTAATCTCTTTGTGTGGCATTAAAGTGGTTTTGGTGTCATTTTTTGCTTATGTCCCTTCTGCTTTTTTATTCCTTAGTTCTCATCAAGGCGCACAAAATGTATTAATATATGGTTGTTGTTGTTTTTTTAAAGAGTAAACTAGTTCAAGACATAAAATTTAGGAAACAGTCATTAAACAAATGAGTATGCATGCAAACAAAGCAGGCCAGATGCAGATCACTCCAAAATGTGTTTCATGTCCTGTTGCATGAATTTGGATCCAACATAGTGCAATGATCTGAAAGCTCAGCATGAAGGTATGCAAAGTGAGGAATTAAGTGCCGTATCAAAAAATAATGAATTCCTTTAGTCTAGCTTTTGCTGTGAGCATGAATGCTTCCCATTTATCTCCCTCAAAGACACCACTTTACGGATAAAAAAAGATTCAGGACATCCGTAAACAATTATGTCTGTGTTCTTCCTCATTCCGTTAATCCCACTTAAGTTCAAACCTCTTGGCCTACTTCTGTAAAAAAACAAAATAAACATCTTAAACACATAAGGCTCAACAGTTTTCAATGATACACAAGGTGGATGAAAGGAATGGGTGTTCAAATGTTTTTATTCTTGGCTCTTGTTAGGCAAGGACGAGAACTTCCTTACATGATGTCATCCTCAACTTTGTTTTGCCTGTGTGATGAGTCATTTCACAGGCAAATAAGAACATTTACCCTGAATGCATGCCCAACAGTCTGTACAGCGAAAGCCTGGCAAAGATAGGGATGGATAATGAACAGTATTCTTCAAGTACTGTATATAATGAGTGAAGGACTGGACCAAGATAATTTGTAAGAAAAACCTTTACTCAGTAAATGTATTCACATTTGCCCCTGAGTAAACTTACTTTCAACTCTCTCTTCATAAATTAGCGGATTTATTGAAGAGCACTCTAGTACATTAAACTATTATGTGTTGATTGACGAAGCAAGGTCAAGAATAATGGATGTTATATGAAATTAAACAAACATGTTTGAAGTAAACTAGAACATTTGTGATGCAAAAAAACCCTTGAGACCTTTGGAGACTGACGAGATTGTTTCATGCCTAGCCCTCATTTGAAGAAAATCAATACTTTTACATCAGTCAGGTGTTAAAATCTTGAACAAATAGGTCTCTTAGACCCAGCATGGTGACCATATTAAAGGGACAAACATTACAGTAAAGGCCTCTATATACTTCCAGAGATGTTTCATTTTGTTCTTCGTTTAGGGGTAAAAAAAAAAACGTTCTAAACAGCCGAGCAACGGTATACTGTTTCTGAACATTCAGACACTAGCCACACCAGTGTGGAAGGCATTTAGAAGTACATTTAAATATGAGGAAGCTACATGTAAAATGTCTTGGTAACAAACATAACCTTGGTTCCCTGAAAGGGAATGAGACTTTGTGTAATGATGCAATTGGTTACATCAGTGTCCTCAGGTGGTCTGATGTCTGTATACAATCACAGCAATCTACTGGCTGATGTCCCTTAAGTGGCACTCATAGGGAGCCGCGTCACAGGCTCTATATAGGCGAGTGCTTGGCACCATCTCGCCAGAATTTCGGTAAAAGGCATGAGCCTATGCAGCAACTAGAGAGTCTCTTTCAGGGAACCAAGGTTATGTTCGTAACCATGATATTCCCTTTCAATGAAACAACAACATTGCGTAATGACGCAACTGGGAGGCGATACCATCACGCCATGCGAACAGTAACTGTCAATTTTCTAAGCCCATGTGGCAAGCTTAATGCGGTGCACAAGCAAGCTAAATAAATAGAAATCTCAAAAATGTTCTCCTGATCCGACAGAGAGAACTTGGGAAGCAGGATACAAACTCTTTTCCAAATTTTTAAATATAACAAAAGTATGCAGAGAAGACCATCATGTCACCATACAAATGTCTTCATAGGACGTACCAATAGCCAATACCTATGAGAATGCCATGCTCCATATATAATGGGCTCGACACCCCTGTTGCGGCCCACACATCACACAAACAACTGCTCTGATTTATGGCATTGGCTAGTACGGTCAAAATAAACTCACAGATCCCAAACTGGGCATAGCATATGCAGCATCTTAAGCGCCTCCGAGTCAAATGGTGGAGGTGCAAAGGACTGAAAATTAATAATCTGAGAGCAAAAGGATGCAGACATGACTTTGGGCAAATAGCACAAATTAGGTTTCAGCATGACCTTAGATAACCCTGGCACAAAATCCATGCACAAGGGATTGACCGACAGGGCATGCAAATCACCAACCTTCTTAAATGATGACAATGCTAAAAACAGGGCTATTTTAAGAGTCTAATAGTTTAAATGTATCAGATACTGATGTCAAAGGCTTGAACGGAGCAGCCCAGAGCAACTCTAACACCATAGATTAATCCTATAAAGGGACACGGATGGGTCAAAAAGGTCTAAGTCTGCGTGCTCTCTGCATAAAATGAGAGACAAGAGAATGTCTTCCAATAGAAACTCTATTCACCAGCGCATGATCAGCCACTATTGTGGCCACGTAGACTTTAAGCATTGCTGGGGTAACCCTGGCCCCAAAACGCTTTTGCAAATAATCCAGCACTGAACCAACCAGGCAGTGGACTGGATCCTCACTTCACCCTGCGCACCAAGAGGCGAAAATACACCATTTAAACGTATATAACCTTCTTGTTGACGGAGTTCTAGCATTTAAGATGGTATCAACCACATCAGGGATAAACCATCATTCAAAAGAGGGCCCCATTGAGGGGCCAAACCCACAATTTCCATAACTCGGGCCGGGGGTGCAACATGCTGCCCCGCACCTGAGATAATGTCCATTCTGACTGGAAACTCCCAAGGCATTCTCACCATGAAAAGACCAGAGTCGAAAACATACTTGAGATGGTCGATATGGTGTCACTGACAGAAGCCAAACACAATCCTACCGAATCCTCAGCAGAGCCGAGTGCAGCAGGTTGATTGGTGGAAATGTGTAAAGACACGCTGTTGGCCACTGATGCGCCAACGCATCGATGCCCAGTGGTGTTGGAGGCAAGAGAAGAAACCAGAGGGGGCAGTGTGCCCCCAAAATCAAACATGAGAAAACGACTGTAATTTTAATGTGGATATAAGCATCCTTCAAATATGTTCCCCCATCTGCACTCTCTCGTTCGGGTTACCAAATTCAGAACACCTTGTAACTGCTGCCAAGCGGTCACATGGCGAAACAGAGGAATTCATGCATGATTATCTATTGAGAGCAAGCAGGTTTGCCACAATGGCCCTTGCATTTTTTAATGAGGGAACAGCGTGTGACATTTATGAGTGTGTGATTCATGAATATGTACGTGTAATTATGATACATCAAATTCCATTATGCCTGTCCCGAGACTCTTGGCTATGGACACAGAGGCCAAATTCAGTTTAGTCATATATAAAAAAATGGGTCACTCTGAATGTATTTACAGCAGAGAATGCCAGATAGCCCATCTTCCCTAGCATTAGAACGGGGAAGAATGTGTGAACATGGGAAAGAAATTAACATTAATTTAACTTTTTTTAAACTCACTCCCCAGTGTAAGTCACGGTAGGAAATGACCCATAACCTACCTTTTGTTAGGTGAATTTTGATAAGTTGGCCTCCATAGGGGAATTTTCAAATTTGCCTCCATTGGAGAATTTGGATAACAATTTGCCTCCATATGAAAAGTATGACTCAATGGTTTCTAAAGCAGAATCTATAATCCAATACATAAATGATGACATGTTTGGTCCTCAATACAGAAATCATGACCTACATGATCATCCATACACGCTAAATCACATGTGTCCGATCCATATAAAACGGAAGAGGAGAAGCAAGAGCGTGACCTATGGAGAACTCAAAATACAACTTCTTTACAACAGAAAGACTGCAAAATCAGTGAGTACAAAACTAACACATCTTAAAATGAGTGAGGAGCACAAAGGACGTGCTGCCATTGAACAGTAACAGAGATAGCATTTGCATCCCTCCACCCATTAAAGAAAAAATGGCCACGCAAACATGAGTTTCACACATTCACCATCTCCCGAATGGACCCAGGGAGAATATAAACACAGACGAAGCAACCGGTTCATAATATTGTTTTGGAGAAAAATTATAATTTTTAGCCTCTAAAGTCCCCAGGCCTGAGGTCCGACCATGCAGGAGCTCGCCCTCCCCGCAACAGCGCTCCAAGAAAGGGAGAGAATGAAAGAGCCACGTGCCTCATTCTGTTTCTGCAAACTCTCTAGGGCAACAAAATAGAAGAAATTAGGTATTTGTAAAGTTTCCATCATTCCCGAAATGAAACACCTCCAATCCAGCATTTCCTTGATGGAAAACGGCCTGCATGACGCGTAACGGCGACAAACTAAGATAAAGGAGCATGTCTCGATGGCAAGAATGGTCTCTGTCCGGAGGGAGAGAGAAACACAAGGAAAAGTCTGGTGCCTGTCCTCAATCTTTCTTCTTATAACAAGAGCTGGAGCCTAAAGACTCATATGGCTCCTTTCAAAGATGCATAGTTTGACAGAGCCTCGATGAAGCTTTATGTGTTGTCACTCAAAAGGGAGAACATAGTTCTCACTTCGGCCTCACTAGTAACTAACACGGGCTAAGATGGCACCAAGCACTCGCCTTTATAGAGCCCGTGACTTGGCTCGCTATGGGCATTGCTTAGGTAAGCACCATCAGCCAATAAATTGTCGTGACGTTCATGTTGCCTTGAAAGGGAACTTTTAAAATGTGTTATCAATGGCTTTATGCCTAATTCTGAGTAGAATTCACAAGTGGTCAGTAAAAGAAGCTGTTTAAAAACTCAATGATGATTTTAAGTAATATCTATGCAGTAGAAAATGTTACATTTGTCTAGTTCATAATATGAATTCATGATGCTAATGCACTAACATGCTACACACGGCCATAATATGTGCTGGTTACACTCTGTTATTGTAATTTATTATGACACCAATATCACCACAAAGATGAGTGTATAAAAGTGTTAATGTGCAGAACTAATATAAAACAATGATGATAGAGGCATATCTTACTTTAGACAGATGTGTGAATGGCTTTTGCTGCAGATGGCACATGAGTGCATTTGAGAAGATATGATTCCTTTTAATAGACAAAAACAAAATCACATGACTTGGTCTTGGAAAATGTCTCTAAGTGAACAATCGCACAGATGTAGGTACATTTGCTCCAGCTCGCTAATAACTCTGCACATCAATTTGTTCATGTTGAATGATTTTGGCTCAGTAAACAACATAAACATAACTTGCTGTCAGCATCAAGGTGGGTGGAGCTCCAGGTCACACCTACCGATAATGTGGACTAATGGCAGTAAAAAGATTTTTAGCAGGCGATAAGAAGTTTTCCTAAATGTTCGCCCCAGCTAGCTTCTACGAACCACTGAAACAAACATAAAAACCCTTCTTTTTGGCCAGATTTAGTTCTAAATGATGTCACACCCAATCGTTCTTCAATTTTGTAGGAAGTATTTAGAGGCCTTTAGTCCCTGATTCAAGTTCCCAATTAAAGATTACCAGTCTTGCTTGTACAGTCTAACAAATTGCATGAGTGCTTCTATGCGCATTTTAGGTGATTTAAAAACAAATATTGAACAAATAACCTCATGCGTCCAATAGAAATCACAAACCCAAGCATTTCAGTGCTTTTGTGTGTAGATATTGAATTAAATGTTAGCCATGCAGCTCACTTATTTTTTATTTATATTATTTATATATGTTTTCAATATATATCATATACTGTATATATATATAATCCACAGCTAGGTGTGTGTTAATCTAGTTTAAATGCAGACTGTGGTGGCGAAGAACCACCCGACATGAAGTGGAAGGGCATTTAAAATATTTTAACAGTCACCTAGCCATGGATTATCGTGCTTATACCATGGTCACTTGCCAGTATTGATTAGTTACAGCTGCACTATATTTATTGCAGTGCAAATTTGGACTGGAAGAATAGAAAATAATGGTTAAATTTATCTAAGGGTCATTAGATCTACAGCTCTGCCTATTCTCAATCAGACACAGAGAAAAGTACTTTGCACAATCCAGAAATAATAATACCCACTGAATGTTGAGAGGTTGGCACCTAGTGGCTATAGGCTGCACTTCAGCACAGAAACATAATATACACAACACATCACAGTTTAAATCGTCTTGCATCGTCATGCTTTTATTTTATTCTTTATTAACATGTTCCTTGTCGTAGTATCCAAAGTATCCTTTTGTAATTCACACCCTCACTCCACCCAAATAATGGGTACAATCTTGTCGCAAATGCAAGACATCTATGATTTTCTGATCTGGTCAAGTACTTATGAATGGTTCAGTCTCCCACATTCAACAAAACTGCGCGCCAAATCTGAAGTCTTTCCCACAGCAGCCTGTTAAAACAGCGTTAATCTGCTCTCTGTCTTTGCTGTATATGTGTTCTGCTAATCTCTGTTCAAGAGCAGCGTGAGGTTAACTTGAAGGTTAACTAAAGTGCCAGGCAGACCTTCAAACATTATGTGTTATAACAGGGAAAGATAAGCACAGTTTCTTAATCTCTTCCCTGGTGAGAACATCTAACATAAACTAAAGACACACAACAGATGGCTTATGGTTATGTGCATGTCAGCTTGTACAATCAACACATCAGTAAATGTTGTTTATTTAATGATCACTAAAAAAGAAAAAGAAAAATCTTTTAAGATTATATTCATTAACCCCAATGTTTTATTTGGGGTCTAAGAGAACATCATGTCCTTTTTATAGCTCAAAAAACATACTTATTCTGGTGGGGTTGTAGAGAATGCACCCAGCTGGTGGCGCCCTAGATGACCTCCTTGTTCATCTATGCCTAGAAACAGAATTTATTGATATCATTGAGGTCTCTAGGACACCAAACAAGACAGTAAAGTCATTCTCAACATAACATGGGTGTCATATTATTCTAAACTTTTTTTATTAATAAAAAACAAGTTAGCGAATAGATATTTGATGTTTTAAAATAATCGAATTTCCATAGTGTGTAACAAATTCCAAATAAACAATGTGATTTGTTGGACACATTGTTTACCGACACACTGTATAGTCCCTCAGTTTGAAAAGCATGACAGGTGGAAAGTAAATAGATTTTTCCACTGTCTGACACAGAATGACAGAGCACAAACTAGCACTAAGTTAGCTCCAACCACAGAGCGGGCTACATGCTTCACTCCTCTGATCTTGAGATTCAAGCATAGGACAGAGCCAGAGTAACACTTGTTTGATTGACGCTTGGACCATCGCCTTGAATGGCATCTCCGTAAAGGTGCTGCACTGTAGATTCTTACAGTGTGTGTTCGTGTATTTGTCTATGTGTGTATGATTAAATTGGCCTATAGCCTGTCTCTGTCAGGTGGGGAGGGACATGGGGTCTTGTGCTAGATCAATACAGATGAGTGTTTTGATAAATCAGTAATAGTAAGACAGAAAGAGGATGTCAAGTCCTGACAGAGGAGTGAGGAACAGTGTAATGTAATAGCAGTGTTTTGTTCTACCAGTTTTAACCTTTTGATAATGCCAAGTAAATTACAGTTAGGTCCATCCATATAACTACAAATAATTGTGTTTTTACTCTTTATTTATTTACATAAATGTATTTGCCATTTATTCATTTTTTATGTTTTTTTTTTTTTTTATCCAACACAACTTACATTGCATTTAACATATCCATTTTATCAGCATGTGTGTTCCCTGGGATTGAACAACCTTGACAAAACAAACACAACAGGTGAGCTACAGGAACATTCAAACATGCACAAAAAGTTTTCAAAAACAATGATGCAAGTCTATCATATTCAAATCAGAAACATCATAGATGTAGTTATTTTTTCTATTGTTTGGATGCCAAATATATGTTCAGGCATGCAAAATATATATATATATATATATATATATATATATATATATATATATATATATATATATATATATACACACACACACATATACATACATATACATACACATTCTCCCAGAGATGACGAAAACTCAGCATCAGATTTGATGTTGGTAATTGTTAGAATTCTTATTAAAAATGTGAATATTTTGGCTACCACCCCTGGAGTTCGCGAGTTCAAATCCCAGGGTGTGCTGAGTGACATTACCAGCTTTTCCAACTCTTCCAGCTTTGAATTTCATTAAGCACAGACTGATGTGATTGTATTCATTGGAATGACAAAGCTACCTACCTTTCACAAAGAAATACATTTTTCTTCAATTACTTTTTGAAAGCACATTTTATCAAGCTTGCTTAAAGGTTTTCTCTTTTTTCACTTACACCAAATACCAAGATAGGTTTTTCTTTTTTTATAAAGTTAATGTGTTAAAAGTACCCTGGATTCCTCTCAAGAGAATGGTGTGCTCTAAACAAAACCTGAAGTTGTCAGGAAGGAATCTGAGTAATCTGCCTGATAACATCCGAAGGCCAGTATTAAACAAAGATGAGTTTTAGTCAATGGACTAAACTTAACTCTTGTCACGCAACACAGTTGCATAAGCTTTAGTCCTTCTAATTCTTCAACATTTAGTTGTAAATAGCCTTCACATTCAGAACAATTGAAATATCAACCTAGTATTCCAATGTTCAGACAAAAGATGCCATTATATATTATATACACAATATTTGAAAAAAGTTAATTGTCATTTAATGTTTCTTTTCTTATTCTTCTTTTTAAATCTTAAAAAAGGAACATGGTGTAAAAACAGCACCATGCAAAGCCTCGGCCTTCTCCATGCCATGACACAGCAACGCTTCTGCCTGCTCCATGTCATGTCACAGCAATGCCTCGGCCTGCTCCATGCCATGTCACATCCATGTCTGAGTCTGCACTATGCCATGTCACAGCCTGCCACGGCCAAAGAGCCAATGGCCAACGAGCCAATTCCCACGCCAGCCACAGCCAATGAGCTGGAAGCTTCGTCCATCCCAAAGCCAGCGTTGCCAGCCTCGTCCATACCAGAACCTGAAGTCTTTCTCCTTCTCCTCCTCTGGGATTCTGACATTCAGCCTCCCAGAGGAGGAGAAGGAGAAAGTCAACTTCAGCCTTCCATAGGAGGGGAAGGAGAAAGACTTCCGTTTCAAGTCTCTGCCCATGTTCACGACCACAGAGGTTGTCTCCGAGTCTCTGCCCATGTTCGCAACCACAGAGGTTGTCTCCAAGTCTCTGCCCATGTCCACGACCACAGAGGCTGCTCTCGAGACTCTGCTCACATTCACGACCACTGAGGTAATTTCCCAGTCATCCTCCCTTGGCGCCACCTTCCACGGCTTCACTCTTCAAGCCTGTCACAACTCTGACTTCTACAGCTTCGCCCCTCAAGCCTTCCACGGCTTTGCCCCTCGAGCCTCCTATGGCTCCGCCTTCCATGGCTTTGCCCCTCGAGCCTCCTACAGCTCTGCCTACCATGGCTCCACCCTCAGAGTCTTCCATGGCTCCAGTCTCTAGTCTGGGGTCACCACCCAGGCTTCCTGACCCTGTTTCAGCTCTGTGGTCATCAACCAGGGCTTCTGATCCAGTCCCTACCCTGAGATGGCCTCCTGGGACTCCTGGCCAACCGCCTGATCTGCTCTGATCCCCTTGGTCTCATGACCATCCACCTGATCCGCTCTGGTCTTCTGGGTCTCCTGACCATCTGCCTGATCTGTTCTGCTCTTCTGGATCTCCTGGCCATCTAATATAATCCCCATACTTTGCACTGATTACCTGCTCACCTGTTCCTCATTTACTCAGCTATTTATGTCTCACACTCACTTTCATTGTGAAGTCTTGTTTTGCCCTGGATGGCATTTATGAGTGTTCTCTGTATTTCCTGCCTTTTATGTGTATGATCCTGGATTGTTTACCCTGATTTGACCCGTTGCTGCCTGCTTACTGTTACTACTCTGTTAACATGGATATTACCTTTCATTGTCTGCCACCTGCCCTGACCTCTTGGCTGTTTAATGACTATCTCTCTGGTTTGCCTTGGATATTACTATTGCTGGTGATTGAGCCCTGCCTGTCTATATTACTAAGTTTATTGTTAATAAAGCTGCACTTGAATCTCAACCCCGCTGACTCGTTACAATGTTTTAAGAGTTTATTTTTGTTTAGCAGAAAAAAGTTAGAAATACTATCACTAATTACTGGATGAATGTCACAACACATGATTTATGTTCATGATCCAAACTGAAGTTTTATATGTCACACATTAACATCACAATAAATGTAATTTGTGCTTAAAAACAAGGGGTCTTTAAATAACAATATTTAGAAAATTCAACCTGTAATAAACTGTAATGGCACAGGCCATCACCTCAGTGTCTCATGTTCTACAGTCATCCTTTTGTTGACGGCTGGATCCCTTTTGAACACCAGCAACACAAACAAACAACTTTAGATGCCACTGACATAATTTTTGGTCACAGTGACATATCCAGCCACAAGGTATTTTCCCCGACACTAGCCATGGCATTGTACTTGATGCACACAGATAGTTACAATGATGTGCCATGCTATCTAAAACATTTTGTTTCATGCTTTTGAAAAAGTGGAAGATTTATGGGTAATGAGACAGGTAGTAGTAATATTTCTGTGTTCTGTAGCTCAACGGGTAAAGCATGGTGCTTGGAATGTCAAAGTCACTATAACCTTTGTTGCTGCTGGAAGAGTTGTTAGTGAGGCCAGCATGGGGTGCTCACCCTGCGATCTGTGTGGGTCCCAGCACCCCAGTATATTGATGTGGACTCCATACTGTAAAAAGGCACTGTCATTTGGATGAGATTTTAAACTTAAGTCCTTACTCTCTGTGGCCATTATAACAATAACTTCTCGTAAAAGAGTAAGGGGTGTAACCCCAGTGTCCTGGCCAAATTCCCTTCACTGGGCCTTATCAACCATGGAAGGTCTCCCATCCAGGTACTGACCAGGCTCAACCCTTTTTAGCTGCAGTGAGCAACTTCACTGATTGAGAAATGAAAATATCAAACAGTGACCTGTGGTTTTTAGATGTTTATGCAATTTATGTGTGCCTGCTCATTTATTTGCATACAACCTAAATGTCCAGAGCTAAAGAGAGGGTGACAGTAATTTAGTAATAGTATCAAGTATTAATTGGCAATGTGTATTTGAGGAAAGGAGATACATGTAAATTCCATATTGATTTTCTCGCTCCCACTCGCTCTCTCCCCGTAGAGTTTTTAAGTGTGTCATTGCATCTCATATCCAAGTGCACCATGATGTCAAACCAAACAGTGTGAAAATAACACTTACTTGCTAGGATTACTTATTCTCAGTCTTTTACATGCGTATCCCAAAAGGACAAATTCCCGCCTAAAGGAAATTGTATTGCTCAGGTGTTACTCTTTCATGGCTCATGATTATTAATGGAGCTAATCATTTTTGTATCACAAGTTTCTCCTAAAATTCCTCAGGATAAATAAAAACAGACACAAATGAGACAATTACAGGAGACTTAATTTACTCTCTGTGTGATCTCACTGCTGTCTTGGAGGAACACATAAAACATTAAAGAGATATTTCTTTCCTATGGGAGTTCTATTTTGTCCAACAAAGGGACTAACAACTAAACATACTGTATGTTTCCTGCCGAGGATCTCAAATCAATGACAAATCAGTTAATGTTATATTTGTGTAATTGTTCTTGTGGAGACATTTTATTAAAGATTCATCCATTACTGTCTCTTGTCACACACAAATAATCATGTGTAAAGACAATAGATTTGTCTATTCTGATCTCAATGTATCATGTTAACGTCAAAAGCCTGAGGAAATATTCAAAATCAAATTCACACAAGTTCCACTTAAAACAGCTCAATGATTGCTGTGTCTTCCTCAAAGAATCTATCAAAGTGCTAATGTTCTTAAGAAAGGCTCAGTGTTCTACAGCAATATACATGTAATCAGCAACATGAACTAAAGCGATGACAAAACGTTGCTGCTTGGAATTGTGAGACCGAAGTTTGAAAGAGAAGGGTTTTGCTCTATGCTTGAGGGTTCTGAACCCTTTTAACATACTGTAAAGGTATAAATTGGATTTTACATAATATTTTTTTTGTTTGTTTTTGACGAAAAACCTTCAATTGAAGTATTTATTTCAGTGAAAATCTTGGCATCAGTTGCGTTTTCATTGAGTACTAAAATCAATGCAAGTTCTTGTATGTACATGTGCCATACTGAGCAGGATTATTTCATGGCGCTCATGAAGCTATGTCAAGATCATTACCAGCATGGTAATGAGTCATATGGACAGCTTATATGATACTTTTGGGTCCTTTTTTATGTCACTATCAACAGCAATAGTTTTGAAAAGATGAACTGCAAAATGAATTGAAATACCTCTTTTAGTGTTCTCTATAAGAAAGAAAGTCATACGAGTTTGAAATGATGTGAGGGTTAAAATGTGAAGATGACAGAATTAAAACTTTCGGGTGACCTATACCTATAATATAAAAAAAAATTATAATATGCAATAATAAGAAAAATACATCAGATTCAGGCTATAGGTAAGGCAGGAACACACCACCAAGGCAGTGACCAATGAGTGCAGTTCATGTATAAAGTGTTTTTTTGTAAGAGGACAGAAGTGATTTTTGATTGGCTGTGAAAATGGGGCATGCCAGTGAAGCGTTGAGAAAAGTCATGGACAGTAGTTAGTAGTTTTTGCAGTGACATATTTTGCAACTGTTTAAATTAACCAGAAATGCCTCAGGAGTTTCCCATTTCTCAGAAATGCCGGCATGCAGAAGATGGTCTCTGTCATGTTATGTTTGCTGAACTTTTGAAAGAAGTGTCAGACAGGCGGCTGACAGCTGAAGGTGAGAGTCAGAATGGAGTGACAGCAGTGGCCCATGCAAGACCTCCTAGGTTAAAAAGAGTCCATATATGTGCACAGACACAGTGGTGTTGCTTTCATCCCTTTATCTCCCATTCCTTGGTTGTTGTTTTTTTTCTGCTGCACTGATTTGATTTCCCAACTCTCCTTTTCTGCTCTGCATGACTTAATCATAATGACAGTGTCTCTGGGCCAGAGGGAAAATCTCTCTCTCTCACTCTGCAAGCGTACACTGGCCATGACAAACTCGCAGTGACACCTTTCCTTGTACTGTGTCACTGCAGAGAGCCTTGTCATGCACACCATTGTGTACATACATGCTCAAACAAACCCTGTCTCCCTCTACACCTTCACTTATCTCAACCCTCCATCTTCGTTCCTCTCAATTGAACATAGTATTTCAGTCAGGATCACTTTCGTCAAATGAAAACTTGACTTGAATACTTTTAATAACTTACGTATAGACAAATAAAGCTATCTGTTGGCGATAGTGGTATAGTTATGCTCTGGGCAAACTCTCCGCCTATCCATGCATTGTCAGAGCAAGAAGTGCCCCTGCAGTTTCCAGGAAAAATTAACACTAGAGGCACTACAACAACTGTGTGTTGTTATCACTTTCACTCAAATCATAATTTTAATGGCTGATTATGACTTTATAATAACATATTTTTCTCTCTATTACTCAGACCTTGCTATTTTATGATTTCCACACACTTTTAAAACAATACATGCTAATGCTTGTATTACAGACTCACCTACATATATACACTTTAACATTAAAAAAAACTTGCACAGAACTCACTTGATAGGGCATTGGACTTAAGAGTCGGAGGTCTGTGGTTCAAGCTCAGCCATGAACTCAAGCTGACACGTGATAATACAAAGATATAAAAGTGGCACAAAATTAGGTGGTTGCTTCAGAACATTTGCTTTTTCATTAAACTTCTGCCTTTTAAAACACTAATGCTTAGATTTAGGCATTGATCAGGTAAGGATGTCTTATTTAACTTCTCATTTATATTTTAAAGCACTAATGGTTTAGTTTAGGGGTTGTTTTGGTAAGGATGCCTTTTTAAACATCTCATTTATATTTTAAAACACTACTGGTTAGGTTCAGGCAAAAGTGTTAGGTTAGGGAGGTATGTTAAAAAAAAGCTGGACATTTCACTGGAAATCTGCAGCCAAACGTGATATACAGCATGTTCATGTAAATTTCATGAGACCAGGCTGGTATTGGTAGATTTTGTGATCAGCTGAGCAGCTGATTGTGTGCTTGATTTGTGCAAAAATAAAATATGGTTTAAAAAGGGATTTATTGAAGAAGATCGTCCGCTGGTCGTCCCATAACTTACGGATTAAACTTAACACATTTACTCTTAATAGAACAGTTCACACACAAATGTAATTTACTCATTGAAATGTCTCTTGGATGGAACACAAAAATGTACCCAGAAGAATTATGAAAGTAGTAATTTTAAGCTTTAAATGAGTAACACTTAACTGCTTTGATAAGATGGATATTCATAAATATTTTTTTTTCCTTTTATGTTTGACATACAAGACAGAAACTCATACACATCTTGAGGGTCAAAATTATGACAGACGTATGATATGATATTTCATTTTTGGGTGAACTATCCCTTTAAAGGTAAAAGTTCAGCAAAATGTCTTTCTAGCACCTTCTCATATCAAGAATTTTTTTTTTCCAGATACAGAATTGAGATTGCCCTTAATAGGGTTCTTGATGTTGCATCTAACAGAGATGAAGCAAAGCCCTTCTGTGTTCTTTGATAAATTTGAAAATGGTTTTCTAAAAAAAAATTTAACTTTAAAAAAGGTTTTTCTATTCTTTAAAATAATCATCTGCTCTTCTTTGACTTTTGCAAATGTCTTTCAAAAGAGATCTAAACAATGTCTCAAACTGTGCTCAGATACCATAGTTTGCAATAAAAAAAAAGAGATTTCAATATGATCTCAAAAGTTTCTAGCCCTGTGATTTACTGGCCACCTGTCTAGGGTGTAACACTGCCTTTGGCCTGAGACAGCTTGAATATTCTCCCTGCAACCATGCATTGGATAAACTGTTATAGAAAATGGATGGATGATGGATGGATCTCAAACATTTCTTATAAAAACTTAATATCAACAGTTGTCTATTGTCAGTCTGTGTCCATTTTCATTCTTCCTATAAAGAATTTTAAGAAGATGAAAAAAAACAACAACAACAACAATAACATATGAAACAAAGTTGAACTCTTGAATAATACAATGTTCCTCTCGGTAAGCTGTTGTTTTTAAGAGTCTGTTAATAACAAAACACTTCAGTCCTTCGCACTGTACGTCAAATCCCATTGGATACAAATCTGTGGCATGATCCATGGTTGCAAAACAATATGAGTTCAAATACTCAAAGCTGTGCTGCAATAAATGTAAGGTCATTAAATATTGAAGCAGACTCCTTGAGACCCTTCAGTCATTCAATTTAGGTGAACAATTATTAGTGTTTAATTGTCCGGTGGTCGCAGCTAAACTGCTTGAACCTTCTACACTCTGGCAGCAAGCATCAGGTTTGCTGCCGTATCGCCAGCAGCCCATTTTAATTAGAGACAACAATACTCACACCTGTCAGTATACAGTCAGTCAGAGAGCAGGCTGGCCACCCCTCAATCTGTCCTCCTCTATTCTAGCTCTCTCTCTTTCACATTATCTCTCTCAGGAGGAGCTTTGCTTGCACTTGTGGGAGGCACTCTCTCTTCTTCTGACCTGTAAATACTGCAAGAGGTCTGGAGCAGGAGAGACTGATTCAGTCTGACGGTCCCTCCCCGATGTAATGTCTTGTGCCCTTCCTTTCACTGCCATCTTCCCTGCTCTCTTCCACTTGTCTAAGCATTTTATTGACATATGCTCACAGGCTTTCTCCAGTCGCAGTAATACTAGTAGAGCGTGCTTTCCTCAGAGCGGAGGAAGTGATGGTGTTTGAGTTATGTCAACTGATTTTTCTTTAGTTTTCATTACAACCAACGACAGAAATGAAAAAAAAAATATCCCTTCTCAGAGTGGGTCATTTACATCTGCGATATCTCTGTAAGTCCTTAACACTAGACACATTTGAATGTTTTCATTTCCAATCTCTTCCTCGTGCTATCTTTCTCATTCTCTTCATCTCTTACTTCCCATTATTCATCACATTCTTTTGCTGCCTGATCATTAAAATTTTACTTTAAGGTTTGTGTCTCACAACGGTCTGTTGTATATATTTTTAGATTATATTTTGTTTATTATTATTTTCCAACTCATGGAACACTCTCTGTTCCAAAACCTAGTGAGCTGCCTTCCTAAACACAATTTAAGCCATAATAGGCATGTTTCCTTCATAATATTCCAAATGATATGGATAAGAAGGATAAGAAGAGTCTAAAATACCTTATTTTGGCCAAATATTGATCAAAAACTGCATTCATAATTTATTGAAAAGGCAAATAAAATAGCATAATCTACAAAATATCGCATTGATATACAGTCAAAACATTAAAACCACCTTCCTAATATTCTTTAGGTCCCCCTCGTGCCAACAAAACAGCACCAACACACATCTCAGAATAGCATTCTGAAATGCTATTCTTTTCACCTCAGTTGTACAGAGTGGTTATCTGAGTTACCGCAGACTTTGTGTGGACCAGTCTGGACGTTTTCTGTTGACGTCATTCGTCAACAATGCATTTTCATCGACAGAACTGGATGTTCACTGGATGTTTTTGTTTTGTTGTTGTTGTTGTTGTTGTTGTTGCTGTTTTTTTGGCACCATTCTGTGTAAATTCTAGATACTGTTGTGTGTGAAAATCCCAGGAGATCAGCAGTTACAGAAATACTCAATACCAACAATCATCCATGCAATGATCTAAACAGCCAACATTGTGGCAGCATTGTAGTGCATACAATCATGCAGATATGTGTCAGGAGCTTCAGTTAATGTTCACATCAATCATCAAAATGGGGAAAAAATTATATCTCAGTGATTTGGACCGTAGCATGATTGTTGGTGCCAGATGGGCTGATTTGAGTAGTTCTGTAATTGCTGATGTACTGGGGTTTTCAAGCACAGCAGTCTCTAGAATTTACTCAGAATGGTGCCAAAAACAAAATATGCAGTGAGTGACAGTTCTGTGGATGGAAATGCCTTGTTGATGAGAGAGGTCAACAGAGAATGACCAGACTTGATAGAACCGACAAAGTCTACGTTAACTCAGATAACCACTCTAAAATTGTGGTGAGAAAAATAGCATCTCAGAATAGCAACGTGTTGGCGCAGTTTTGGCATGTTGTGGCTGATCAGTTTGTGTGTATATATACATATACATGCAGTCACCAGGTTATTATTACAAAATAAACCCAGACAGAGAGATGCAGGGCAAGGTTTATTTGCATGGTTTGTACCAAATATATAATTAAATGGATATAAAATAATGATTTGTGTTGAAATTATCATATTGGCTTACTTTAAGAAATCTGAAGGATTCGATAAGTAGGCAAGACGACTCGCTCAAGATGCTGCTTTTGTAGGCAATAGACAGCAATGCACATCACTAGGTTTTGGAACAGAGATTTCTCTAGCTGAGATAAATACCCCAATACACACATGCACACGCATATTGCTCTGTCTCCATCCATGTCCTACATAATTTTGGAGCAGGGGAGCACTAGAGCAAGCATGGTGATTAAAAGGGTCTTGGTGGTCCTGCTCAGGACTAGTTTATGACATTGTGGCCCTATCTGCTGTCGTGCTGAGTGGCTGCCACCTCCAGGGATCTCAGGTTGAAATCTGGTTCAGGTCTCCACTGGGAACAACTCTTCTGTTGCGACATCATTAATTAATCCACCAGCCATAGAGACCAGTCCCTCGTTCTCTCTGTGGTACATTTTTTTTCTCTTGCCTACTTCTAAGTCTTTGTTGCCTCATCCCTCCACCATCACCATATCAAGTTATATAAATCTAAAACTCTAGCTCTCCCTTATTTTGATGTTTCCACTCACTGGTTTAAGCATTGTGGCAGGTAGGAGGGTGGGGCCGGGACGTGACGATGCACTCCCGGCCCCTAATCAGGCTTATCAAGACCTCAAGAGGGATAAAGGCATTCGAGAGAGAGAGAGTTACGGGCAGCTGCCCTGATGTTTGAGTCTTTTTGTTTAATTAAATATGATTTTGATGCTTCATTCGGTTCTCGCCTCTTCCTTTCCCTTGTCACCTTGTTACACTGATACCGAAACACAGGAAGGAGGAGAGATGCGACATAGTACAGTCCTCACCTCTACCATCCACCCCAACAAAGCCATCCACCGGGGGAGGAGGAGCCAGGCCGTCTGAGAGTCGAACACAAGCTGGGAGAGGCTCCTGCCGACCGCCTGGACAAGGGCGGAGGAGACCACTGCCGGCTGCTAAAACGTGGCGGGGCATTATGTCCGCCAGAGGCTGGAGGACTGCCTCCGATCTGCCCTGGAGTCATGGCTGTCATCCAGTAGAGGGTGGAGGAGTGGCCAAGGATCAGGTTACAGCGTATCAAAGAACCAGCGAGCATGTTTTTGTTTTCTCTCTCTCACTCCTCTCTATCTTCCCACTTGTTTTTTTTGTTGATGTTTTTTCCCTCCCCTTGTCACCCTCCCAGGTCCGAAGGATGACCTGCCAGCAGTTGGAGCCGGAAGGGCACTGCCCTGCTTGTGTTTATGTTTGGGGCTATGACCAACCTGTTGCAGGAAGTTGTCCAGAAGGTCCTCAGCTAAAAGTTGCTGCACCGCGAGCTGGGCCTCCCCAAAAGTGGCAGCAGGTGGAAGGCCCATTGGGTTTGCGGAACCATGTTGGAGGAACCATGTTGGAGGAACCGCCTGGAGCTAACCAGCTGCGCAAGGCCTGCCGATCCTCGGCTTGGGCTCGATGCCAGGAGATGCTATTCTTGCGCAAGGAGGGCTTGGTGGTGGGTCTCCTAGATACTGGCCTGGGCACGGATGACTTCGTCCAGCGTTGCGGTGTCCATGGAAACCAGTATTATTCCTTATCCCAGGTTTTGGCACCAGTTTAGAAAATTCAACAATAAGGAAGCAGGAAGTGGGGTGGCAGTCCAGGTAAATCAAGCTTTAATGTTTTTTCCCAGTCTAACAAACAGTCTTTGGCTTTTCAGATTCACAGCAGGTCATTTATTCTTCAGCTTCACAACAATGTATCAACTTTAGCTTTGTCATAAGAGATTACATAAACTCCTAAATTCAGCTTTGCAGCGTTTAGCTTCACAGAATGTCAGATCTGTGTGACTGCACTCTCCCTCAGTGGTGTTCTTGGCGGCTTTTCAAGCCCATCTCCGTCATCACTGCAACGAGACACAGGTGTTACACACCATTAATCACCAGGTGAAGGCCCTTTCCATTTCTTCTGTCCCCAGTGACAGACACATGACCACGCCCCACTCCACACAGCTACATAATGATTATAACACAGCTGCTGTGTTATGACGTTTAATTTTGTAACTGATCACCAAAGAGTACTGAAAGAAATAGACTTAAATACAAATAATCACATCACAGCAGATCAGCCCTGCTGAAAAGACCATCTTAGACCAGCATGGTCTTTTTAGTGAAGCTGGTTAAAAAGGAACTCTTGCTGGTTATCTAGTTAAGAAGCCTGGCAGGGACACCAGAAAACAAGCACACATTTCCATTCTGGTATATGGTGGTTAGATCTGGTTTGGTGCTGATGGAACATCACAACCTTTTCATGGAGCTGGTTGAACAAGTAACTCCCACTGGTTAAGCTGGTTAAGAAGCCTGGTGGAGACAACAGCTTATCAGCATCCAAAATGCAACATATGCTGGTCTAGGAATGTCAAATTATGTGTACTTATTGCTAGGCAAAAACTTTAACAGCAATTCATCAAATTAGAGGGAAGCCTCTGCTGTATTTAAATTTGTCATACTTGTATTTTCCATTTGAGGAGAATTAGGGCTTGGTTTACTCATATTCCTATTCATCATCCTCTCTCATTAGAGCTGAGGAACATCACGGTGCCACCCCTCTCCTGAGCATGGCCAGCACGGTAACCAGCCATAATTGCACCGAGCCTTTTGATGGCATCCAGTTTTCCATTTTCAGCTCAGTGGCACCAGAATGATGAGCGTGATAGAGGTGATAGAAAGTACTATGATGTAGATGCCATTTCCACTGAGGACATCATAAAGGGCCCAGGCATGAAAAGACCACATAACACACACACTCTCTCTCTCTCTCTCTCTCTCTCTATCTCTCTCTATCTCAGTCTTTTTCTTTCTTCCCCCCTCATCTCACACTCAGGACACTAGAAGTGTTCTCTGCATTTGTTGGCATTGTCTGCTGGTTTACAAGATGAAAGTCACATGTTTGGCAACCTTCAAACACATGAGGCAGAAGACCTGAAAGTCACTTTTGTCTCAAGACACTTCTAGTTACACACTATTTAGCACATGGAGAGTGCGTTTCTTTATTTGTGTGTATACCATACTCATATCTGAAAGGCAGAGTGGTCTGATTGAACACAACATACTGCTGTGATTTTTGTACATATTAGGTGATGCTTTTATATGCCATCTTTGCAATTGTATGTTATAATAATTAAAGGAAAATATGACTGTTTAATAATATTTACTTATGTATAATATAATTCTGTGAGAAAGGGTGGAATATGGCTTGAATTTGCATGGGCCAGTAAGAAAAAAAAAAAAAAGGATAGTTCACCAAAAATGAAAATTTTATCATCATATTCCTCACCCTCATGCCATCCCAGATATGTGTGACTTTCTTCCTTACTAAGAACACAAATCATGATTTTTAGACACACCCACACCTTTCATATCACATCTTAACATGGATTTAACCACTGGACTAATATGGATTACTTTTATGCTGACTTATTTTATTTTTGGAGCTTCACAATTTTGGCACCCATTCACTTGCATTGTATGGGCCAAAAGAGCAGAGAAATTCCACTAAAAATCTTTGTTTGTGTTCTGCAGAAGAAACAAATTCATACACATCTTGAATGGTCTTTTTCGGTGAACTATTCCTTTAGATCACAGTCTATTAACATTTGTTGCCTACATTAATTAAACCCATGTGGGATGTTTCTGAGCCAATCCAGACCTACCAGCAGTCAGCCCATCAGAACTGTAGTATATTAAATTTGTTTTATGAAAGTACCTTTCCCTCACAAATGCTGTAAAAAAATCATAATGTCATCATTTAGAGTACCAAAATCGTTACTGAGAGAACATGGGGGTTTTCGGTTCCTGAAATCACCAAACTTTGTTTTTTTCCTGCAATAAATGTGAATATGCATTTTTTGACCAAGTCTGAAATTTATGTGACTCTCCCTCTTATGTTTTTAAAAAGGCCTACTACTATTAGACTTACAAAACTGCCAAAATAAATGGGGTTTGAGAAATTATATTCTGGAGGGTTCAGGAAACTTCTTTAGTCCACTTTGAGAAACATGAACAATCATCAGTCCACATTTGCAGCATACAAAATGGAATGACAAAAATAATGACTGTTTTCAAACAGGGATAGGAGTAAGTAGAGGGGCATAGGTAGCTCAGCAACTATTGATGCTGACTACCACCCCTGGAGTCACAAGTTCGAATCCAGGGTGTGCTGAGTGACTCCAGCCAGGTCTCCTAAGCACGCTAGGGAGGGTAGAGTCACATGGGGTAACCTCCTTTTAGTCGTGATATGTGGTTCGCACCTCTCAATGAGGTGTGTGGCAAGTTGTGCATGGATCGCAGAGAAAAGCATGAGCCTCCACATGCTATGAGTCACCGTGGTGGCATGCACAGCGAGCCACATGACAAGATGCGTGGGCTGACTATCTCAGAAGCAGAGGCAACTGAGACTTGTCTTCCACCACACGGATTGAGGTGAGAAACCACGCCACCACAAGGACCTAGTAAGCATTGGGAATCAGGCATGCCAATATTGGGGAGAAAAGGGGATAAAAAAGAGAAAGTAGAAAAAAAATTATTGGCTAATTTCATTAGTAATAAATAAATAAATAATATAAAATAGTTAGGCCTACTAAATTTATCCTCATTCAGGAGAAAATTGTAAAATAAATGACAAAGTATTCTGTATACAATTATTGTTAATGCAATTCCCTTGCAAAGAACTGGCACACACAGTGTACGTCAATACAAACAGACAGGCATGTCAGTGTGTAGGATAACCTTACTGATTTTCAGTTACCTTTTATTTGTGACAGCAATCCCATTCGTTTTGAGCTTTTCCAGCTTTGTGAGGGGATAGTTTGTTTACCTTCAGAGGTATTGTGTTTTGATGTTCTTAATCAGACAACATTTAGACAACAAAGCCTGTAAAAAGGGAAAAAAATCCCCCCGAGTCTTGCTGGAAAACAAGAGCGGCTGATATACTTAAACACCTCAAAGCATTTATGTTTCTCTCTTCTTTTTATCCAAAAGCCAACTCTCTATGGAACCATTTCCTTTTATTTCATTAGCTCCATATATTTCCTTCTCATATGTCCACCTAAGCCCAGAGAAATGCTGATGAAGGGTGTATTTAGTTAAACGTATTTACCATCACATAGTATCCAGAGTATTCATACTCATCCAAAAAAGAGCAAGACAAATTGTTCCAAAGCTGCTATTCAGACTGTTCTCTGGTTAAAAGAAACGTGATATAAAAGGAAGGCTTGATCGTTGACATATTGTTTTCAGTGACACAACATTGTCTCGCTCTCTCCTTCTCACACAAATTCTCTCTCCCCAACATCCTAATAAAATACCTTAACCTAGAACTCTTGGGCTTGTGCACGTAATATGTTGACCGCACATACACTTACAGCCTAACATCACTCTCTCTGCATCAGTCCCATATCGTTTATATGCCTGCAGTCCACTTTGCTGCTATTATACTGCTCTTCATGGTAACATTATCACTTAAGATAAGGCTTTAATAAACTGCACTCTCTTTTAGGGGCACTCTGCCCTTAATCCAATTTCATAACGTTAGCACCTTTATCTCTGGCATTCCCGAAGACCCTAGCAGTGCATCCACCCCATTTCCTCTCTGTTCAGTCAGGCTCCAAAAGAACCATTGAGGAGTTGATTAAAACCATTTTAAGTGGTGATGCCTATTCGGGGGGGTTGTTATTAATTTATTTATTTATAGCAGGCATGCAAGGGCAGGGTTGTGGGGAGCTGGGTTGTAGCCAAGCGGCAGCTCAGCATGCCAGCTCCTGCTGCCTGAATCTCTGATTTGGGCTAATATCCTCAGGGGACCGACCAGAGACCACTGTCAACTGGTCCCGGAGGCCAGCCAGATTGAACCCCTACCAGCAAATTTGAAAAGATAGCAAATCATTTAGTCACACTGATGGCACATTAGCATTTTTCAAGACACCGTAGTAGGATGAAATAACTCCATAGTATTAAACTCCATTTGAAGTCAAAGCTCTTATAGTACCACTGTATGTATAAATAAATTACAGAATGAACAGATAGATAAATATAGGATACACATGAAAATAACTCAACAGGATCTAAATCATAACATGCAAAAAAGCCTGTGCTAATTACAGTGTGGCTCACATCATTTTCCCTCTTACAGAGAAGCACTCTGAAACTCAAAGGACAAAAGCAAAACTGAAGTAAAAATGTTTCCAGCACAACAATGATGTGAACACAGACAGAAATCAGAGAAATAAAAGAATGAAGGACACGTAGGTGTGTTGAGAGCAAAGTCCTTCACTCACTGAATTCAAATCTGCATTCAGAGCATACAGGTAAAACCTCTTTTGTTCCATGGGAGCAATAAATAAAACTAAATAGTTAATCGTTTATCTACTCATCTATGTCCTCTTTGTATTAAAATGAAAGGTCTTTTTGCTAAATGGAATCACTCAACTGCTCCCCCTATAGGCCATAACACACAATACAGTAAAACCACCAGAAGCTTTGGAGAACATCCAGTGCTTGGCAGATTACTTGCAAATTGTAATCAGGTACTGATTACAAATTACATGACAAAAAATTCAAACAGAAACAAAATATCGGAGATTACATTTATGATTTGATATATTACAATTACTCGTGAATTATGTCAACTGAATTCTGTATGGTTTGAGTGGTGCTTATTTCAACAAATTCAAAGACATTGCAGACAGAGCGTTATTGTTGTGCAGAAAACATGTTCAAACAATGCAAGGAATGCAAAAAAATGCTAAACAACAGGATCACTTAGCACATCATGTCCTGCACAATAGAGGAGATAGAGCAGGCATGGGAAAAGTTGTTTGATACAGGGGCTACATCACACTTAAAAAGGAATAATTCACCCAAAAATTAAATTCTCTCATCATTTACTCACTCCTCATGTCATCATGGATGTGTATGACTTTATTTCTTCTGCAAAACACAAATTAAGATTTTTAGAAGAATATTTCAGCTCTTTTGGCCAATACAATGAAAGTGAAACGGTGCTAAAATATTTCATAAATCAGCATAAAAGTAGTCTAATCCATGTGCCTCCAATAGTTTAATCCAAGTCTTCAGAAGCGATATGATAGATGTGATTAGAAACAGATCAATATTTAATTACTTTTTTACTAATTCTCCTCCCTGCTCAGTCAATCTCCACTTTAACTTTCACTTTCTTCTTGTTTTTTTGGTGATTCACATTCTTCATGCATCAACACCTACAGGGCAGAGAGAAGAATTTCTATCAAAATTGACTTAAATATTGATTTGTTTCTTACCCACACCTATCATATTAATTCTGAAGTCATGGATTAAACCACTGGAGTTGTATGTATTACTTTTATGCTGCTTTTAGGAGCGTCACAATTTTGGCAGCCCTTCACATACATTAAATGGACCGGCAGAGCTGAAATATTCTTCTAAAAATCTTAATTTGTGTTCTGAAGAAAGAAAATCCTAGACAGTTTTTATGAGGGTGAGTAAATGATAAGATTTTTTTTTGTGTGTGTGAATTAAATAAGTAGCACCTGGGGGCCACATTGTCCCTTTTTTGAGAATCAATGTCTAATTCTCCTGTCTTATAACATTGATTTAGTTATTGTATCTTTTAAGCCCAGACGTAGTTGTGTTCTCATTCTAATGCATGATGCACAATTTTCTGAAATTTGTGAATGGTGGATTGTGCTGCTGAGGTATTGCTATGCATGTGCTGATCTTTATAAAGTCTAAGCATAATTATTCATTATTTTATAATCTCTACTTTCCTGGTAATTTATTATTCCAATTAACACACTCTCCTAAGGGTCAGTATTATTAAAAAACAATTAAAAAAAAAACAAAATTAAAAAACAATATTTTCTAAAAATATTAATATTAAAAATGTCACTGTTTTATTCTATTACTGTACATTAATACTTTAAAGCTACTTAAGTTAAGTGCAAAAGCAGTGAGTGGTTTTCTCATTTCCTTGATAATGATGATGTCTCACTTTAGGCATAAACGACTGCGTTTACATTAAATCCTCATTAAGACATTGGCGGAATTATAAAGTGTATTTGACCTTTTAGGCACGTAACCGCATTAGCGCTCAAACACTAGCCACCTGACAATCAAACAACTCACAGCTACAGATGTCAGTTTGCGATAGCTCTTGCTATCGCAAACTGATGTAATGAACACACCTGTTCTGTATAACATAGGCTAAATGTAGAAAACTAATCAAAGGTTTGATCGAGGACATCTCTCTTTTCTCCGATAAACATCTAGATCATTTTATTGCCCAGCCCTATTGATAACATTGCAATAATCTCTCAAAGCAGCCCAATAATCTCAGCGATACATAGATAGTTAAATTGCAGGCTACATTATAGACACAAATAATCTAGTAAACAGAAATATTACATTTACATTGATATGTTTCTTTAAATAAGAGGCAGGATTAATAATGATATCTGGCTTGAGCAAGTTAAACTCACAAGACATGATCATGCAATTGGCCTTTTTCATGGCGAAAAGCCCTTCCAGGTGCGGCCGAGATGTTCAGATGTAAACTATGCTTGAGGCATTCTCCAGATCCATAACAGATGGTGCCAGATCTACAGCTGGCGTTCATGTTTTTTACGTGTGATTTGATTTGACGGGAGTCAAGAGACTCTCCCTTGCCAATCATGTTGATAGATAAAAATAAAATCAGGTCAGGGAAGTAGCAAACACAGATGGTGGGAAAATAGTGCAGTAAAAGTACATTTACAGCACTTAAAATATATTTAAGTACAAGTAAATGTATAAAAAAAAAATGAACTACTTAAAAAAGTACAATTATTGGTTAGGACTTTTGAAATGTATTCCACTACAGATTACAGAATACTCTCTGTAAAATGTAATTTGTAACGTATTCCGTTAGATTACTCAAGGTCAGTAATGTATTCTTAATACATTGGATTACTTCTTCAGCACTGGTAGATTTTATCACTTGTTTTGACTATAAAAACTCTGCCAGTACAGTAAGACAAAATACATATAAAAATACATTCTCTGAAAAATCGAAATATTTTATGAGGTGTTGTTTCTACAACAAGATGATCTTGTTTGCAGGATGTTTAGATATTTTTACAGGAAAACAATACAAAAATGATCAAGAATATGATTTTTCCCCTAATATAAAAGGTCTTACTAGTAAAGAAATAATGATCCAACGTGAATTATCTTGTTAAAAGAATATGAGTGTGCCTGGTAAAATGTGCATGTAAAATGGCTAGAAATAGCATTATAGCTTAGCGTAAAGCTAACAATTTACAAAAGGTTTATTTCTATTTGTTCTGCTCCACACTTACTTCAAACATACGCCTCTCTGTGTGTGTGTAATATATATACATATATATATATATATATATATATATATATATATATATATATATATATATATTGAAATCTTGATATTTCCTTCAGGAAATGCAAATGTGCTATCAGAATTACTTCCCACTTCTGAAGTCTTAATTCCTTTGTTATTAGAACAATCAGTATATTTTCTTAGTGGATAATGTGATGTTTAGCATGTTAACTGTGGAAACATTTTGGGAAAAGCATGTGGCTCCATATTGCCGATATAGAGTCACGATGACCATTTTTTGACAGTGCCTCACCCTTCAAAGTTTAATAAGTGCATAATGTGAGGCTATGAACCAGGGTAAGTTACCGTGATTTCATAAACTTCTTTGTTAATATGATTTGAATATGATCAACAACTGTACAAGTTAAGCCTAAACTATTTTTTTTTATTGCAACTAACACTTAAAATGGTTGTTGTTCTCTGTCAGGAATGCACGTATTGGTTGTTTTTATCTTGCTTCTTAAGGAGACCGGAACCAATAAACAGTTCAGCGGTGATTTGAATCATCATGGCGGCAGCCAGTTTAGTCAGGAAACTGTGGATATGTAAATGTATATGACTGAAAAGGCAAGTAATAATGTAATAATGTGTAACAAGTAATAATGTGGCTCTGCATTTAGCAATTTAATAAAACCATTATTTATTGTTGAAACTGTCCTCTCTGTCCTCTTGTTCAAACTGTCCATGTTGAATGTTTACATCTTATCCCAACTCTGAAACTCTGTAATCAAAATAAATTTGGAGTTTCCCCAGACGTATTAATTACTTCAGGGGGCATTCATGTGCAACATCCGAGTCGGAAACTTGTTTTTATGGTACGTAATGTGGTCATTAAAAGCATGTGAATACAGCATTAACTCGTTCTGTGTTAGCTGTCTCAGTGTGCAGCCAACTAAAACAGGAACAACATCTCTCCCGCTGTTGTCCAGACATTAGGTCACAATTTAGACGGCATTAATCTCTGCCATAATCTGTGGCAAAATCCTTGTAGTTTTCCTGGGAGGCTGACCCTCCTGCTCTCTGACCCTCTCTCTACTTGACACATGTTCATCGAGAGCCACAACAACCCCTCTCCCCACCTTTTGGCTCTTGGATCATCCTTAAGGAATAAACAGAAAGAGCTGAGTGGAAGCTCTGCAGGTGACCTCATGATCGCAGCAGCATCTGGTTGAATTACTTAACACTGCGCTCAGCAGACATGTAATCCCCCATAATGTCTATTTCTCAAAAACAATTTGGATAAATCCAGCAATTCAGCTTTGGGGATCTGAGATTTCCTCAGGGATGGATTCACATGCATGGAGGGCAGAGGGTGGGCACTGGTCAACGTTGTGGGATAGGATGAGAGAGATGGGAGGGGGGAGGGGGGGGGGGGGGTTCATCTGCTGTGGTTAAGAGCACTGATTTAATTGGTGCAGCTTGATAAAGTCCAGTAAACACATTTTGTTTAAGCTTCTCAGCAAAGCTGCTCTCACTGGATTTGCAGGAGTCAATGCCAAATAAATGGGCATCTTCTGTGGTGGCCTGGGTAGCTCAGCGAGTATTGATGTTGACTACCACCCCTGGAGTTTTGAGTTCGAATCCAGGGTGTGCTGAGTTGCTGCATCTAGCCTGCAACCAGGTTTCCTAAGCAACCAAATTGGCCCGGTTGCTAGGGAGTGTAGAGTCACATGGGGTAACCTCCTCGTTGTCATGATTTAGTGGTTCTCGCTCTTAATTGGGCATGTGGTAAGTTGTACTTGTGGAGGCTCATGCTACTCTCCATGATCCATGTTGGTATTCTCTGCGGTGTCATGTACAATGAGCCACATGATAAGATGCACGGATTGATGGTCTCAGAAGTGGAGGCAACTAAGTCTAGTCCTCCGGCACCCAGATTGAGGTGAGTAACCGCGCCACCACGAGAACCTACTAAGTTGTGGGAATTGGGCATTCCAAATTGGGGAGAAAAAGGGATTAAAAAATGTTTTTTTTTTTACTTGCATCTTGTGTTGAAATGAATTGAGGGGGGGCTGTTACTATGAATTGCACTTTACTGTTACCGTTGACTGCCTAATCTGTGTATAGAGAGTGGCAGAACTGCAACTCTGTACATATTGTAAATGGGTAAATGGGGGGGTTAAAATATAGTTTCTAAATGTCAGTATAGCTTTCACCAAGACGATATCATGATTCTATATGTTCATTTTCCTCTAATGCCTTGCATAGAACAGCTATTTACCATAAAACTAGCCATTTCACAGTGAGCATACTCTTGATCTCCCAGAATGCACAATTTTATATAGCTAACTACTGTATTTAACATTTAGATTTATGCATATGGCAGATGCTTTTATCCAAAGCGACTTACGGTGCACTTATTACAGGGACAATCCCCCTGGAGCAACCTGGAGTTAAGTGCCTTGCTCAAGGACACAATGGTGGTGGCTGTGGGGATTGAACGAGCAACCATCTGATTACCAGTTATGTGCTTTAGTCAACTACGCCACCACTTTAGAATCACTTTAGAATTTAGTAGATTGTTGTAGGAATTTGGCTGTAAATGTACAGCAATTTTTTACAGTGTGGGAAAAAAGAGAGAAACCTCGCTCAGTTGTCTGTTTTATACAGTATGTACACAAACAGATTAAACAAACATATAAATACATGTAAACAACTACACACTACAGCACAACACATTGCACATTTTTGGAATTAAAGTAAATCTCAGGAAGATTCACACACCTTTTGACCAATGGATTTTTAATAACTCTTCTATTACTTTTCAAGCTGTTTATGATTACTGGATAGGGATAAAAAAAAAAAAAAAAAGGTTTTTATAAGGATTACACTCACAGAATTTGTAGCTGGTAATATATTTCGGAGCTTAGCATAACTGGAATAATTTATATTCACTATATATACTTTTAAATATTTAATACATTTTCACGTTTTGACATGTAATTCACACTTGTTTTTTTTTATATTATCTGAAGCTCTTTCTCAATATTGAACCATTGTATACAATATAGAATAAGAATACATTAAATCAAAAAATACATTTAATCTATGTTTTCATTGGGAAAAACTCTTACTTCAAGAAAATAGCATAACATCTCCCCAGGAAATGCAGTAGTCAGTAATTACTTCAGAGCAGAAGTTATCTGTGCAGTGGAGGCATTAGATGGGTCAGAGGTTTTTGGTCCACGTTAAGGGGTTCGGTCCTCATACCAGGCAAAAAATAGTAGGAGGTCACTGTTCAGTTGAGACAGATCTGTTTTCAATGTTTCTGCTTCGGCTGTCTATAAAGAATGACAGCAAGGACAGAGGAATAATGATATGTGTTTTCTTTTCTGTGTTGACAGCATTTAAATAGTTTGGAACTGGGCAACCATCAAAGACATACATAAAGCTAAATCTGAGGATAAACAATGTCTCATCCTAAGATGAAATATGAATCCCATGAAGAAATATGAAATTAATTAATCCTGAAACATGACTGAGATGTAAAAATCCATTACATTTGACTGGATTTGGTTCACGTCTATGTTGAACAATGTTACAAATAATTGTTTTCTAAATGTGATCAGTAAGCAGTCAAAATGAAACACATAAGAGATGTTTGATTACATTTGTACTTGATATGTTGCCTAAAAACACCCAAAAGAGACATTTTAATTATTAGTCCACTGAGGTACGTATTAGTGAATGAAAGATAGAAAGAGTGGACACACTAAAACCTGCTTTTTAGGGTTAAGACACAGCTTACTCCCCTTGGCTGTGTAGGGACTTAACACCCAATGCTCTTGAAGAGCATTTGCCACATCTATCACAACAAGACTGCAACGGGAAGGAGGGAGAGAGCGTATGATGAAGGAAGAGAGTAATATGGATAGACAGAGAGAGACTGAATGAGTCCTTACATCTACAGTATGTCACACTGCCCCCAGTGGACTTGAGCATGAGAGAGGATGAGAAAAGCTGGCTAACATATAATGAGGCACTCTATAATGTTATTTAGTTCTTTAACGGATTATTGGAGACCTAAAAGTGAATGTATATTACAAGAGCTTTTGATGAAATTCCATAAGAAACACTATTATTTCATGCAAAGTGACAAAAACAGATAAACATACAGCATTGTCATCTGAGCGGCACATGAAAAAGAGGAAACAAAACAAAAGTAGAAAGAGGTAGAGAATTGGACAAAGTGCTGCCTCCAAAACAAATGGGAAAACTATGACTGAGAGAGCGAGAAAATGGGAAAAAATAAGAGAGCCAGAGACAAATAGAGAGATGAACTGCGGACAGAAGGTTTGCCTGTGGTGCGACAGCTTCCTGTGCCTCACAAGGGTGAGCTTCTGTACAGCTCTGTGCTATCAGTTAGGGCTTGTCACCAGGTGTGTGTATTTGAGTATTTTGTGTGTTTGTGTGTGTGCATTAGAGAGAACGAGAGTGCTTTACATATACCCTCGACTCTTGACAAAAACTCAATACAGCCTCTCTTTTTTGGTGTAGCTATTGGACTTTTTGTCATCCTTCTACTGACACAAACAAACACAACTCCTGAACACCTCTCCTAATTAAATGTAAAAGCCTTGTTTATCCTTACTTTTTTTTTTGAGGCCCCCCTCCCGCTCCATAAACAGCTATAATTTGTAAAACACAATTTAGCCTTGGGAAACCTGCCATCCCCCCTGGGTAGAGCAGGGCGACAGGAACGCCTGTAGTTATCTCTTGTTTACCTGGCTCGGCTGCTTTTATGTTTTATTACCACAATAACTGGCTCAGCTCAACTGCACAGCAAAGCAAAATAAGGCAACTTCTCCTGGTGATGCTTTCTGTGTGCTAAAAGCTTTAAAAAGTTAGACAGGAAGGAGATCAGACAGACTGTCTGACTGCATTTCTATTGCCGGCTGATGTGTATTGTTAACATGTTGCATTCAAATCTGCACAATTACAATCTTCAGCATTTATAATGATGATGACAAAGACTAATAAGCTTTCATATGATATAAAACAGCCACATAGCAATTTAATTTTCATAAATTCATCATTAATTATTTTACCATAGTAAATTAACATGAATTGCTTTGTGTTTCAATTGTCTCTGTGAAAGTTATCATCAAAAGAAGAATTCCCCCAATCTTCAAAAATAAATCTCAGTTGATAAAGTACATAAATATAATTTCCACAATGAAAAAAACCTCATGGCAGGACACACTAACACTGCTATAAAACTAGATCATAAAGCTGACAGCCTCCCGGGGCATGATCTACTAAACAAGAACCAGAGCGCCCCATACTTTACTCCCACTGTCACGCTAAAAGTAGTGCCATGCTTTCTCGCTGTGAACTTTCTCATCTGGGTATATGCATGTGAAGTTATATATTTGCTCTTCAGTAACACAGATATACTGCTCTTGCTATCAGATTGTGAGTAAGGGGTATTCACTTCAATTTAATGAGAGTCGGAGAGAGGAAACAAGTTGAGTGATAAGCAGGTCATTAAGTTTGCTTTGCCATCTCAGCTAGGCTTTGATTTTTGTAAGCTATGTGATAACAGTAGAGAAAAAAAGACAGACTTAACGGGAGAGAGAGAGAGCGAGAGAAAAGGGGAACGGGAGCTTGAGAACTGCAGGAGAAATTTCTCTCATACTCCTGTCAACAGTATGGCTATGTGACTGCCAGAACATAAAATCTGTAACGTAACGTGGTTCAATTAAATTTCACACACTTTGTGGTGCAATAGTTGTGCTGGTGGTTCCTAGCATGAAGGGCTCAAATGAAGGCGTGTGGCTCAATGCTTTTACATTTATTTGAACTTTCATTCCTGGGTCACTGCTTGCTGCAGAGGCAGGCAATCAACTCAATCTATTTAGCACTGGCGACTCACTGCCAGAGCTCTGCTTTGAGCTATTCCCTGCATGCACGTCCTTTCAGAGGCAGCGACCAAGCAAGCCGTCTACTCCTCTCAGGGGTCTCCGCGGCATCCTCCATTTCCAATTGTTTTTCAAAGGCAATCACCTGGCAGCAAATTCCGGAAACATCCATCAGACAACACTAAGCCTGACTGTTTACAGACTCTAAGAATAACCACCACACAGCTCCGGTGCTGATGAGGAACAGAGCATTGTGTTTATTCACCAGTGCGTAATACGTGCCTTTGTTAGTTGAGTGCCCTTTGGCATGCCTTCGGTCAAAAGATCTTGACACAGTGTGACCTTCCAAGCTTCGGGTTTTAGGGAGACACTTACAAAAGCAAGACAATTTCTATGATCTTGTCAAATTGGGTTCATTGAAACTCACGTATGACAGACAAGCAAGATGCCTTCAGAGCCACTTCAAAGTACACTTCTGCCACTGTTTGACACAGCTGAAACCTCAGAGCTTGTACATAAAAGTGCCTTGCTGTCTCTGAGTTAAACTCCCAGAGAGTTCCTGCTTGCACACTGACCACTGACACAGAACACAACACAGCGGAGATCAAAGAGACCACGCAGCTTACCGTGACCTGTCAGCCACAGGATCAGGCAGACCTCCACAATCATCTCAGCACTTTGGAGTGGAGGTGAACAGGGAGATGACCACTGAGGTGCCAAGTAGAGGAAGTGAGGCTCAGAAACTTAACACTCTTCTGGTTGGCTGCTACTGTCCGTCCCACGATGTGCCTTCTTAATAAAGAGAGGCTCTATGTGAGCTTCCTCTGTCTCTTCTTCCTTTTCTTCTTCTTGCATTCACTGGTTCAATCTCTCAGTGTCTGTCTGCTGTAAAAGCAATCTGGTCTGTTGTCCTAAAGTAACTGACGTGATACTGTGATAGTGTGTATGCAGGTTGTATCATAAACTCAGAGCACTCACACTCTCACTCTCTCTCACAAGCTCTCACACACTGCTGTTCCATTCTACAGCTCAGAGAATCAGTCTGGCTCTCTCTCTCTCCTCCCACCATCCCTCCTCTTCTCTCGCTCTTTCTCTCAGTGGAGGAGTGGGGGAAGGCAGGGGCCAGACTGCTCAGAAGCCCCACCCACCTGTTCAAGCAGAGCAACATTGTTGAAAGAAGAGGCTGGGAATGTGAGCTAATCTTGAGGAACTGGGAAAGAAAGCAGCAAGCAAGGAAGCTATCAAAACTGGATAACTTGGTGAACTGGATATTTGACTTAGCACTTCTTAAAGAATAATCCCATGGTTAAAATTAAAGATTTTCTCCCAGCAGAACACTAGGACTTTGTTCCAAAATCTAGTGCGCTGACTTCCTGTTGTCTACTGCCAAAATGAGTAGTTGTCTTGTCAGCATATTTTACTGAAATGAAGCCGCATAAGTGACTGATTTAAAACACTCTAAATATACACTAAGTCTGTATGTCATACAAGTAGCATCCCTCACACATGATGCATCTAAGACACAATCTTCTCTCTACTAAATTATATATATATATTGTGCAAATGTCTAGGTGCATTTATATCTCACACACACACACACAAAACATTATTCTTAAAATTGTACATTTATATAATCTGCTTTTAGTGTATCAGTCCATTTGCAAATAGAACTGAATGGAGGAAGAACAAGGAACTTCCACAGATGGAATGACCCCCACAGAGCCCGGATCTAATATAATTTAGTCAGTCTGGGATAACATGAAGAGACAGAAGCAATTGAGACAGCCCAAATAGATAGAAGAACTGTGCCATGTTTTCCAAGAAGCTTGGAACATCCTATCTGCCAACAACCAAGAAAAACTGAGTCTATGTTTACCTAGGAGAATTGGTGATATTTTGAATGCAAATGCTTTCACACCAAATATTGATTTAGCTTTTTCATGTTTACTGGAGGAGGTGAGTGTGAGTGTATGTCTGTCTATGTGTGGCCCTGCGATGGACTGGCGACCTGTCCAGGGTGTCCCCCGCCTTTCGCCCAATGTTAGCTGGGATAAGCTCCAGCCCCCCGCGACCCTGTACACAGGATAAGCGGTTGACGATGGATGGATGGATGGATGTTTACTGGACTTTGGCAAAATTATTATTATTATTTTCAGTATTCAAATTATTAAATTCCGGTGCGATCACTGCATGTAATAGTTATTGTAACTACGAGATTTAGACGTATAAAAATCATTCATATCTTCAGTGAGCTCATAATTACAAGTTGTCTATAAAAGCTCCGACTTGACAGTTATGACGTCATGGAAAACCAACTTTTGTGGCAGCAGCCTCAGCAGTTAAAGATAGAGTACACATTTTTTGTTTTATATACAATGTTGGATCACTTTCTTTATATGTAGGCATAACATGTTTAAGAATATAGGTGAATTAATTAAATAATAATGATAAATATTTCTTGTTATCAACAAGCAAATCCATTTTCGAGCTATGAGTGTTGACATAGAAACAACTAACTTAGCATTATTATCAACATCTCTTTTGCTATGTCTGCCATTATGTGATTGCCTTCTCCATGGTGGACACATGCAGTGCTACCATCGATTGTTGTCAAAATATAAGAAGGTAACATACTAGGGCTGGGAATCGATTAAAAAAAATAACTAATTAATTGCACGATTTGCTTTGATTAATTTCAATTAATCTCACTTTCCCCCAAGCTTGTAATCATCAATATTTAAATGTAGAATCACCTAATTAAATCAATCAACACAAAGGAAGTATATTTTAAATAAAATGTTTAATGACATCTTGTAAACATACTCTCCTCAGAACTACAGAGTAGTCATTCCCATTAAATATATTACATGCATCAACATAAAAACAAAGTGTTTAAGTGTAAGTTGGATATTAAAACCATCAAGATTATCAAAAAGACTGGATCAGTCTTAAGGCAATAGGAACTTAAGGCAATAGGCCAAAAGAAAGGCATTTTCTTCATATGCAAAAACAACATGTTAAAGTGCAAGTTGACATTTAAAACCATGTTAAACACACACACACACACACACATAGAGAGAACACAGACAACAGATAGAGGGGGATAAAATACACATTCACTCAGAGAGCAACAGATCACCCCCATCACACACACATAATACATAGGAAGAGAGGAGAAACACACACATAATACACACACACACAAGACACAGGAAGAGAGGAAACACACACACTCACAAATAGAGAGATCACAAATGCTAAAGAGAGAAATATTAATTAACCTGCAAGGTTCAAGTAGTTCCTCCAGCTTTTGCACTTTACCGTGACTATACTTTGCACACTGTGCACTGCGCAGGGCAGGTGTTCAAACGGTAGTAGTCTCGCGGCTGGCGTCATGTATAAAACTAGATGAACTGTCCGTCCCAAGTGTTGTTAATGTTTGCTCTACTTTCCAATCTTTGGTGACTTCCAAAAATTGTTCAGGCATGCCTCTGCAAAGTGGCACTCTGTGGTTTGACTCAAAGGGCACATTAACGCAATCGCCACTCTTCATCAGTGAAGTTTGCTGTGATGCCCAAGAAGTTGTCGTTGCTGACCCTTGAGCAAAACTCCACCCTCGTCCTTCTCCATCATGCCAGGATGACTTGGCTCGGCACACTCACAATAGCCACCGCAACAGGAAGTAATTAAAATGGAGGCCTTTGATGTCCTAAAATGCTGCCTACAAGGCAGCTCACTACTTTTGGAACAGAGTCTAGGTGTATAAATTAGAGTGCCTCTGGTTAAATAGGTGTGAGACAGAGACTTAAACGATATCTAGTCTCGGTCTCAGACAGCACTGACTGTCTGATGCATACTACAAACAATAACGAAAACGCTCTGGCAAGCTCTAATATGTTTGCCTGGCTTCACCCAAATTTCATGAGTAAAAAGTTACATTTTGAAGATACTTTTGGGTAGGAACTAATCACTATATTTGATAAAGGGTGCCAGATTAGAGGCATCACTTCTTTGAAAGATCCTCAAGAGTTTGTTTGAGGTGCTTAGTCACAAGTATATTAGATATGTGGGCAGAATTATAAGAGATGAGCAGAGTTGCTCATCAAGCAGAGATGCATGAAAACATGGCAAATTATCTCACACTCTCTATTTTTCTATTTTCGCTATGCGCAAAGACCATGCACTACATCCAATTTTCGTGAGAGCGCTAATTCTAAGTGCAATTTATGTGCCAGCGCAAAGTGCAAGTGGTCGTTGGTGGGAGTGTTTATGCTATCTGTGGGTGTATTTGTTGCATACCCCGTTTATTGGGCCAGGCTGACAGATGAGAATAAACTTGTTAAAACAAGATAGAATGAAGAGATAGGAGAAACAAAGTAATTATATATTTTTTTTTTGCCACATTGATTTAAACAATAACAACAACAAATAAACACATTTTATTTTCTTTTGTTACTTCAAAACAGTGTTATGTCATTTGTTCCATTTCTGTCACTCACTCGACGTTGTGTCAATGTAGTGACACTAGGGGTCGCTCTTGGGAGCCCCAAAGAAAAGGCCAATGAGAATTGGCGAGTGGAATTTGCATGCCACTCCCCCGGACATACGGGTATAAAAGGAGCTGGCTCGCAACCACTCATTCAGATTTTTTCTTCAGAGCCGAGCTGAATTCCACTGCCGGTCCATTAACCTCTAAATAAGAAGTGTATGCTGTTGGATATATGGCGGCTTTCTCTCTTTCTGCACGATCAGTGCAGAGTACGCCCCTGGGCACTTCGACAGCACTAAAAGTGTTTGGCTTGTCCCTGTCGCCTCTTGTCTTCACGAAAGTCGCGGAGGTAGCCCTTGCCCCGTTAAGGGGCATACCTGTTAAAACAGGATAGAATGAAGAGATGGGAGAAACAGGTATGCGCTGCACATAATCCCCAGTAGTTATGAGGCGCGTAGTTGCGGTATCGCAATTTTTACCCTTGATCTCCCAAACTCCTCTTTCGAAGCTACAGTCCACTTTTAAAATACGAGTCCCAGTCTAATTCAATTGACAACTGCAGTTTCAATGCAGTCAACTGTCCACAAGAGGTAACACAGCAATAAAGCATCACATTTTCTGTTGGGATGTTCTTATATATACTGAACATAACAAACATTACCCAAATGTGTACATACTTTTGGTTTATTACATATGCACGCAAACTGTGGGTGTATTGTATGTTAAGTAGCACAAACATAGTTTGCTACTTTCCTGAGAAATAGGTAATTGCGCTTAGATGTTTCAAAAGTAGGGCTGTTTTTAGTGCTAAGTTCGAAGTCAGTTCCTACATTTGCAGTTTGGAGATTCCAACAGCAGGTGGTAATAAAGTTCATGTCCAAACTCTGAAACTATATTGAAACACCAAATTATGTCCCTGACATCTGAGTTGTAGCCATCTAATGAAACAAACATGTATTAGATTTGTGTTAAACTATCTCTAGGCCATGGTTATTTTTAAATTATGTATGGTTATACTGTATTTACAATTGTATTTTTGTCCTAGAGTGATTTTTAAGTAATTGCAAAAAGGTTCTGGTGAAAGATGTTGGAGTGGATAAAATGTTTGAATTTGGGTTTTGATTTTTTTTTTACCATTTGTTATTTTGATAATTCCATATTTTTTTTCTTTCTTTCTTTTTTTCTTTTAAATACAATCTTAAAAATAAAGAAGAAAAAAAAAACAACCAACAGAATAAACCCCCCCAAATTCTTTTGTATCCTGTGTTGTTTCTTTACAAGCAATGGCTACACACAAGGAGAATGACCATATTTCTATAATTCAAAGTTATTGCATACAGTCCATTTACAATCTGAATTTCAAATTACAACCAAACCCACTTGTGCCTAGATTTAGCGCATGCTTGCACGAAACTTCAAGGCATTGCTCATTGACTTTGCGCTTATGACTTATGGCATAGTGCTGTGCATAGCGCTATTGCTTTTACAATAGGGCCCTGAGTGTGCAGTTCATGGCCAGAATAAGCTGCACTTAGACAGTCAAAAGTCAAGCTACACAAGACTAAGAGATATCCAAACCCAGAGATGGAATCTCATTAGCTCCTCTTTTCCAAATGACTAAAACAGAGTTCAGACTAATCATTTATTGCCTCCTAATGTAGAAGTTATTAATCTCCCTAATGCATGGCTTGCTAACAAGACTAAATATTGCATGATACATTTCCCTTCTACCTCAGCGCGACTCTTCCTAAAAGAGTCCAACTGCATTTATTCATAAAACAACGCAGGGAAATAACAACATCTTCTAAGAATTCTACTTAGCTCAAGTGTAAATTATTTAGACATAATAATCTTGGTTTGTGATGCAGCCTTGATACAAAATAAGTGTGTGTGTGGGTTTTGACTACATTGTGGGGACAAAATGTCCCCCAAGCATTGTAAAACCTAAAATGACAGACATTGTGGGGACCAGCCAACAGTCCCAATTAGGAAAATGGCTTTGTAAAGATAGAAAATAATAGCTGTGTAAGTAAAATTGTAACAAAACAAAATGCATCAAGATGTAGTGTTCTATGAGTACCCAGATGATGTACTTCTTTAAACGAAATGACAGATTGTAGCTTGTTGCTCTATGTAGCAAAAGGGCGGGGTTGCCTGGCTGTGATGCTGGCCTGAAAAAAAACAAGCAAACAAACAATAAAAACAATTGTAATTGATTATGAATGTGTCAACTACCGTAATTTCCGGACTATAAGCCGCAACCTTTTTCCCACGCTTTGAACCTCGCGGCTTATACAATGACGCGGCTAATATATGGATTTTTCCCGCTTTCAAATTTTATAAAAAAAAAATAAAAAAAAACATTCTGTGACGTGCTCAGTTTTTTGGCGGCGTGAAGCTTTCATTAGACCAATGAAATTGTCGAACGGGTTAGGGTCAAAACAACTTTTTTTGTTTACTGTTTAGATTAAATCGAGCGCGCTCAAACTTCCCATCATTCTGATTACGGTAGTAATTTTCTCACCCTCACCATGGCAAAGACATGGAGAAACGCATATGATGCTGCTTTCAATTTGAAGGCGATTGATCTGGCTGCTGCACGGGAGCTTGGTCTTAATGAGTCGATGATAAGACGTCAGAAACAGCAGCGTGAGGAATTGACTCAGTGCAAAAAGACAACTAAATCTGAGGCAATTCAACTCCGACACCGAAGGAGATAACTTCAGTGGTTTCAGTGCACAGGACGAGGAAGATAGTGACCAATGACTTTATTGGTAGGCTACTGTTTACTGCAAATGTTTTATTACAAGCCGTGTGTGGTAGCAGGGGCATGGTCAAGCGCCCGTCCGGGAGAGAAAAGCTGTAAGGGCGCATACACCTGCGCTAAATTATGTCTAACACTGGTGTCAAATTTCAAGTGCCCTGCTTCACGTGTCCTTCTTGGGAAAACTGTCACACGGGCACCAGTGTGACAGTTTTCAGCAGGGCACTTGACGTTCCAGGTAAGGCTTTTAATGGCCACAGCAATGTTTACAATCAATTTTATAAAGTTTCTCAATTCTTCTATGCGCCAACACTAGACTGACGTGTGTCACTTTCTCAGCTCTGTGGCTGCTGCCTTTTTGTGCCGCTCTCCCCATGCTTACTGAAATTAGACACCGGTGTTAGACATAATTTAGCTCAGGTGTAAGCGCCCTTACCGCTTTTCTCTCCCGGACGGGCGCTTGACCACGCCCCCGCTGCCACACCGTGTTTCGTTAAAGCCTGAGTAAATTTCATTTGTTTCAATGTACCGGTAGGCACCTGCGGCTTATAGACAGGTGCAGCTTATTTATGTTCAAAATAATATTTTATTTAAAAATCAGTGGGTGCGGCTTATATTCAGGTGCGCTCAATAGTCCGGAAATTATGGTAACAAAACGTCTGTAAAGACATAAAGACAAATGTGAGTTAAATGATTTACAATCACGCTGTGAATATGTGCATTATTTGAGATATAAGTGTTGGACTGAGATTGGCTAACACATCACATGCATTTGAAACATCACTCGCATCAACTGAAAAAAGGTAAACGCTTCTGTATTGTAAAACAAAAGTTGGTGTTTCATTTGAGACTGTTCTACACTTTGAAAAGTCATACACTAGATGGGCCTTGTGTACAGTTTCACGGCACAGTGTAAAGTGTATAATTTGAGACACAGCTAATGTCTTAATGAGAATATAAAATATGCAAAAATGTTTGTATGAGGGTTAAGTTTAGGGTTAAGTTTGAGGGTTGGGGTTATAAAATATTTTAAGCACAGTATAAAAACAAAAATCAATGGAAAGTCCTCAACATGAATGTGTGAATGTATTTAGGCAGTCATAAAAGTGGGTTTATATTCTTTCTTTTTAGCAAACTTGTTTACTTAAAATGTGATTTAAAATGCAAATCCTAAAGTACATGGACTACTGAATCAGATGTTTTAAAAGGTATTTGAACACATATGGATTTATCATCTGTGGCTGTGTGCGGTAAAGGTCAGTGCAGATTTTGTTTTCTCCTGATCTCAGGTTATTGGTTTAGTCTAACATTTAAGCCCATATCATGGCATAGAGAAGCAAATGTTCACAAGTACTGAAGAGACAGCGATCGTACTGTTTGACAAGTCAGATTGATCCAACAAAGTGTTATTGAATGTAAGGAATGGTACATTTTTGTTATTGAATGTAAGGAATTGTAAAGTTTTGTGCAGCCTGATCTCATGAACATTACATGACTGTGGCAACATTTTTGCAAAACAAAATTATGTGCTTCATTACACATACTGCAGTTTCCCAGTTAAATGTCCAGTGGGGGGCACCAAAAGCGAATGAAATGGTGTCATAATCAGACAAGTTTTTTAAGAAGAATATTAGATGAAGGTTTTAATGAGTAAAATGTACCTCCCTAACCTAAAACTAAACCTAACCAATAGTGCTCTAAAAGCAGATGTGAGGCAAACAAAACAACACATTTAAAATTGCTTTTACAGACCCACCTACATTTACACACATATTTCAATGTGTTTACCTTCCATGGTAGCTCACCTGATAGAGTATTGGACTTCGAACTCTGCATACCGTGGTTGAAGCCCAGCAAATACCTAAGCTGGAAAGTGACACAAAAGAGTCATATAAGTGATCCTAAATTATTTGGATTCAGAAAATGTTCTTTTCATGTCATATTTGCTATTTCTGCAATATTGTTTAGGTTTAGGTGTTGTATTAAGGTAAGGATATCTGTTTTGTTTACATCTCATTTGTGTTTAGGACACAATAGGTTAGTTTTAGGTGTGTAGTAAATGGTCAGAATCTATGTTTTTTTAAATGATGCATTATTTTAAAAGTGTTTCATTATCATAACATAGCAGTGTGTGAGTAATAGTACAAAAAAATATGTGTTTACAAAGTCCTAATCAGTCGTTGTACTCATGATTTGTGTGTAAGTGAATGAAATGCACAGTTGCTGTAGCACATCTAGTGTTAATTTCATCAAGACAATGTGGACACGGCACAAAAAACTTTGTTTACAAAAATGTAAATAACATTCATGTAACAGTTCAAGAACGGGCAAGGTGGAGGCAGGAACAGACTGAACAGTCGACGTAAAGTTTAGACAGAAACTTAACTTAAAACAAACATAAACAAACACAGACACACACATGCAACCGTGTGCGTTTCTCTCTCTCGAATTGGTGCCTCTGGCTAGTCTTTATCGCCCTCTTGGCTGATTAGCCCAATTCGGGGCTGGCCATATGTCCTCAAGGCCCGGCCCCACCATGCTCCTCATCATAGTTCATTCTTTGAGTTTAGTTTGGTTTTGGGTCTGTGGCCTAGTTGTTATCAAGTGCTAATGTGGGAGATGCAGATTTGAACGAGGTTTAGAGGTGTTTCACGTCTTGTCTGTTTTCGGCAACATGGATTATATCAGGGCTTGAACACTATATTGACCAGTCAGCATCCATGCAGATCTATCAATTTTAGAATAAAATATTTTAATTGTGAAATGCATTGAATGTTACACAACAATGACAATTCCCTCACCCTTACCTTCGCTTTGAAATCCCCTTTATTAAGAACAGTCAAATAAATGTGTCAGAAGAAAATATATAAGCTCTTAATGTGAAGTTCTTAAAACCAAAAGCCCTGAACGGTGCTTTCCGAGATTGATCTCAATGTTAGCAGAAATGTTTTCACATGAGGAGGGAGAGGCAATCAATCTCATTTATGCTGAACTTTCTCACGCCTTCATCTCAACGTGTACATGGTTTCTTCTCTCTCTCTGCACTCACCAACTTAATGACTGAGAGTTGCAGTGACCTTTGCAGTGAAGCCTACACCCTTAAAAATTACCTGTAACAAAGTGAACATAAATCGAAAACAAAGAAATGAGAGAAAGAGGAAAAGTAAAGTGAGAGTCAGAAGAGTAATTCTAAGTAGATGAGGTAGGCAACGCAAAGCTTTCTGTCAGAAAAAGATAATATAATGTTGAAAAACTAACATTTGGGTAAAGTTGACTGCTCAGAATAGCTGCTAATAAATAAATATTCCAGCTCTTCCAATGGTACTGGGACAATGAGTATGAAAACCCTGAAGAATACATGAAATAAATTGTGTAAAGACGATGAGAAGTGCCATCCCGACAATCGAAATGGTAATGCTGACTTTCTATTAGACGTTAAATGAAGTGAAGCCTGTTGTGGAATTTCCTCCAGCAGAAAGCAAGATTTAAATATGACTGACAAGCCAGTCACACGCTGAGGCAAATAAAAATTGACATGTCTGTTTATGTGACTTGAGCCAACATATCTTCAATGTACCGCAGTGTGCTATGGGTAAAAGCCAGTAGGTGTTGTACTGTATATGTGTGTCAGTAATTTTCTGGTTGTCGTGGTGATGTCCATTTCTTAGGGCATGCGTGAGTTTCTGAATTCTAATTATGAGTTTTAGTTTGGAATCAACATCACACAATGGTACTTATTTCATCTTTTACTTAGTATTTGTAGGCCTGGAATAATTAATGTATATGTGTACAACTGTTAACCCTAAGCATAGCCATGCTGTTCACCAGTAAAATATAGTCAACGAGCATGGTCTTTCTGGTTAAGTTGGTTGACCAAGGAAGTTTTGCTCTTTATGCTAGTTAAGAAGCCAGGCACAAGGGTTTCCAAAAAACAACATAAGCTGGTGACAAGCCAACCCTGTCTCACGAGAAGTCTTAAAAATAGTATAAGATGGCGAAATTGTTGAAGTTGGCTCACAAAAATGTGCAACATTTTCTCCAATACAGAAAAAATAAAATGAACCAAAGAACAGTGTTATTAAATTTTTCATTTTAAATGTTTGCAAAAATTTTGCCACAGTCTGGTACTTTTCATGAGATCAGGCTGCAGTAGACTACTGTATGTTAGATCAGAAATGCTGGTCTTTTTTTAGGCAAAAACTGCATTTAAAATTTCTAAACAGCAACAACTTGTTTCTGAATTTTTATTTATATATTTATTTATTTTTTTACTTCAAATTGTAGTTGCCCTTAAACTAATGGTGTTGGTATTTAGCTTGATTTGACTAACATTTCCATTCAACCATAAGAACAAATGGAGACTAAACAAGGCCAGAGCATGCAAAGGTTGTATAGATTTGCTTCCCTGTCCTTGATCTACCTATAAGCAAACTAACGCCACTGTCAGCAGAATGCATCTGGACAAAGCCTGACACACAGGTGAAAGGGTTTTGCATAAGTCAAGTTTGTTATACTTCACCTTTAGACCAGGAAAAAAAAATATTTTAACTGCAGTGTATTTATCACATTGATGTTACAGTAAAAATAAAAATGTATTACATTGATGTATTATAGTCAAGGACTGGGGAAAGGTGACTGCATGATGGACTCCCTGTTCATTTACTTCAAATGCAATAGTTTAGTCCCATTTGAAGTTTCTTAAAATTAACACAAAACACCATTTGAAACACATTTTACATAAGTTATTTGGCATATTTACATTTGAAAGATATTCAATGTGAAGAGAACAAAATAAAGGGTGGGACTTTACAAAATGGAGAATGGATTTAGGTACTTAAAAAGGAAGGTGTGGCAGGGTGGAGGGCACCCGGGGGCTCCCCTGCCTGAGAGAACGAGTGAGGAATGTGGCAGGGTGGAGGGCGGGGCCGGGTTGTGATTATACACACGGTCCCTTATGAGGCTAATCAAGCCTCCGAGAGGGACTAAGGCTGACTGTGGAGGATTGTGCAGGAGAGAGAGAGATAGTTTACGGACATGTCCGTCGTGTGTGTTTGTGTCTTTTTGAGTTTTTCATTAAAATGATTGTTTGTATTGTCAAGCCGGTTCTCGCCTCCTCCTTTCCATTGACTGCTTTACAGAAGGGTTGAAAAGTAAAAGAGATATATGATGTCAGTCGAAAAAGAAAGTAATTTCCGAGGTTACTACATTTTGACATATGATTACAAAGACAAATATTTGTTTTACTTAGAATACAGTGCACTAATGAAGAACAGGAATGTAAAATTCAGGAAATCAAAGGGTTAAATGTTGTTTTCATGTTGACTTTAAACACCACCATTCCAGCTGAACTGAATCATGGAATTGTCTAGACCATGTATGGCTCCAATCTCTGATCAGCATACACAAACTGCTAGCAGAACCAGTAGAACTTCCCATGGGTAGATGAATATATTAAACGCATGCTTGATTCCCAGTGAGCCATATCCTGTTTAAGGTTTTAGTAATTTGATTTGCAGTGAGATGTGATTACTGTGTCTAAAAGTTTTTCTGGTTAATGGTGTGCAAAAGACAAGATAATCTTATTGATGTGAGGAAAGAAGAGCTTTTTTTTCCTTTTTTTCCCCTCTCCTCTGGATGTGACCATAAGGTGTTTGGCAAGTGTAAATTCACAAACCCTTGACATGACCACTGTTCATCATAAGCCCCTCAATGCGAGACACATTGGCTACGTTCACACAGTCAGTGTTTGGGATTGACAACTGTAATTACAAGTGGAGTCATGAAATGTCCTGTTCATACAACAGCTTAATGTAGCAGTTCAAATTCTGTATGAACGAACAACTGAAGTCACAACAACCGTATTATAACAGCTGTAACCATAGTGACTAAACGATAGCAATGTCTATAACACCGACATGTCTCATCACAATTGATGCTGCGTTATTAAATAAATGAGTCCAATCATGGTGCAAGTTCATCCATCAGATTATATTAACCAACAGAGGCTTTGAATGCTCCTTAACCGCATGCAGAGTGCAGCTCTCGTGCCCGTGAGCAGCCAGTGGAAAACAGCGACAGAATCTTTGGATGACACGCAGCTAATTTCTCCATCTCCGTGAGTTAACCAAACGCCACTTAAAACACACAAGACACACATGTGTACAGTGGAGCGTGGCTCTCTCACATTAAATGACATGACAAATAGTTGTCCAGTACAGTTCCATTCACACAGGTTTAAGAATTTGGTTGTAAGATCTGAAAATTTGCGGGTGTCAGTTCGGTTATATAGGGTTGTCACACCCAGAGATGGGTAGTAACGTGCTAAATTTACTCTGTTACATTTGCTTGAGTAACTTTTAGAGTAGGTTTAAAAGTGGGTACTTTTTACTCTCACTCAAGTACATTTCTAATAATTTTTTTTTACATTTACTTCTTTACAAGGGGTGGTGTTCCTTTCATTACATTACTGGGTTTAATATTAGTTAATGTATAATTTATTGAGAGATAACTGAATGGGAGTTTTATGATAGTGAATGTTCTCACAGCTGTGCATTGCTGTCAAAGACTGTCACTCAAGTCATCAATGCTGCAGCATCAAACTCTTCAAAGTGAAACACTTTCTTTGCTCCGCACAGTGAAAAAAATAACAGTTTCGTCATGCAATGCCTTCATTTAACACCAAGACGAGCTGATATTTCAAGACATGAATCACAGCTTCAACTTAAGGCAGCACGCTGAGGTAAGTTTTAGCACTAGTGCTAACACTGGCTTTTCTTTTCTGTAATGTGATGGTCATTTAATATATCAGTGCACTTTGTCCCACGTGTCATGAGCATTATTTATGCATTAACTGGAAACTATTGCAGCTACTTCGGTGCTCTGAAGTTCACTTTATTGAATAGACAGCATTTCTGAGCATGCACAGTAGGGTTGCAGCGATATACCGTGGTATACCATGGTATGAAAATGTATGGTTTTCATACCATGTACATTTGCTTATCTACGGTATTGAGGGAAAAAAATGCAACCGGACAGAGAATCTCACCAGCGCGTGTGCATGTCCTTTCCTCCTCGACTCGTCAACTTGCGCCATACACACACATGCAGTGCAGAAAATGTCAAAGAGAAGCAAGGGGAGGGGGTCTGGCATAAGTGAGTGTGTGTGAGTTAAAGAAGGGTTTCTGAAACACTTCTTTAACTAAAGAACTGTTTGATTGCAGGGCTATTCGGACTGGGGACAGCAGGGAAAGAACAATGACATGGTTCTCCCGTTGAAGATATTTCGGCGGCCACCCAAGTAATAGACTAATCAGGACTGCCGAGGCAGATTTATTGATAATCTCGCAATCAGCTAAAGGCTTCTCATCTGCACTTTTGTACGAGTGTAACGGAACCAGCTCGCGATCAGTGCTACTGAGGAAGATTAGTCGAACCTCTCAAACAGTAGGCAGTCCTGACATGCCAAACAGCACTGAGGAAGAAAAGAGCAACACCGTGCTATGCGTTCATTTATTTATTTTTTTCATTATACATCATCGCCTTTACAAAATAGTTTCACGATTTTACATGAATAAATTAACTTATATTTTGACAAAATTTTATAGTTTCATATGAAGTAATCTAAAGGTAGAATCTATTAGACCTTATTTTATATCAACAGTGGCAGTTGTAGTTAAAGTTTCAAGATGTGTTTCAGCTAGTATTTATTTTTTCATAAATACTATAATTTGTTAACATTATTACTATTATTTAATACTAACTACACTGACCTAACCATGGTAATGAGGAGCCATTCCTCCTGTATATCATGTATGTTCTGTTTGAATGATGTTTGAAATTAGTAAACAAACAGAAAAATAATGGGCTCATGTAAGAAAATATGCTCTTCAGTTTGTTAAAGGGGGAGAGAAAACATTTTGATGTCAACAACAAAAATAATGTCACTTGATGCATGTCCTTGTACTTGAAAACCATGAACAAAACCATGCAACATAAAAGGAAATCAGAGGATACATTAAATACAGGTTACGTTTATACTATGGTGGGTCACTACTTGATTTCCTATGTAAAAGCTGGGTCCTGAATCAAAACTAGTTGAGAACCGCTGAGTTAAAGGTACAGACAGGAGCAGTCTGGCTGCGCTGTCGTGCACCTACCACATATGTGCATATGTTAATTGTTAATAATCATAGGACATTACTTTAAAGCTCACACAGCTGATGTTATTTTTCATTTAGTAATTAATTTAACATGCTATGCTAACATGTAAACTTACATGCTGGCTGAACAATGTGACGTCAGGGCCGTGATGAAAATGGTGGTAATGGTACAGTTTATCGCTTGACTTCCAAGAGGGATGGCGGAGTGAGTCCAGTGCCACTACCCAGCATTGCTCCAAAAGGCCATCCAGCTGGCAGAGGATTCTGGTTGGTGAACCAGCAGGCGTGAAGTCTGGGCTGGTCTGCTGGAGCTGCGGGGAGCCCGGGCATTTCCGGACCCAATGCCAGGTTATGGAGTTGGGGACATTGGGTCTTGTCCCCGTCATACTGCAGGCCACCCCTGATCGAGCTAGGATGTACCGCATACCCGTGAGTATTAAGGGGGGTCCATACAAGGCCTTAGTGTATTCGGGTTGCAGCAAAACCTCCATCCATCATCATTGCCTGGTTCAAGAATAGGCTTTGAGTGCTAGTCACAAGGTGAAGGTAAGGTGTGTGCATGGTGATATCCGTGATTATCTGTAATAGTTACTGTGACAATTCAATTTTGGGGACAAAAGCATATTGTTGAGGCTGCATTTAGTCCTCGCCTCACCCATCCTCTAATTTTGGGTATGAATTGGCGTTTACCACTTTATTAAGGGAAATTTGTGCGGATGGGTCCTGTAACAAAGCATCTCAGTGTGGGATTTATGATGCACTGGCTGGGGAGACCGAGCCAGGGCCATCTACATCAGCTCTGCATCAGGATGATATAAGGGAGGGGGAAGTCCTGGGTGAAACACTTTGACCAAGTGAAAGTTATTAATGATCAGCGTCTTCAGCCAGACATTACACTCTCATATCTGTATTTTTGTATTACAAATTATTGATGGTATTGAATAATGCAGGATGCTCAGACAAAAGAGGATGCAACCCAACTGTAGATATCAAAGAGCCATCAGGTAATGTTATTCCAGATGGCTCATCATAATCCGATGGCAGGTCACTTAGGGTGAAAAAAAACACGAAACATTTAATGGAAAATTTTTATTGGTCGGGCATTCACGGAGATGTTCGCAGGTGGTGTGCAGCATGCCGTGAATGTCAACAAGAGAATCTGCTGTCAACAGGTGAATCTGCTGGCTATCTGAGCACAACTTTGCGCCCGCTTCCTTTGATTGAGGCCCCCCACATAGAAATTGGCATGGACCTTGTTGGGTAAATAGAGGGGATGGTTCATGGACATCGCTTTGTGTTGGTTCTGGTGGACTCTGCAGCACGATATCTGGAAGCAGTGCCTTTACGCAACATTTCAGCACGTAGTGTTGTGGAAGCACTCTTTAGAATCATCTCACAAGTGGGTATTCCAAAATAAATCCTCACTGATAAAGACACTACTGTCATGTCACGTACACTACACCAGCTGTATGGATTATTGGGTATTAAATAGATTCAGACAAGTGTGTACCACCCATTAATGGACAGCTTGGTCATATGGTTTAATCAAACCATGAAAAACAAGTTTTGTAAGTTCAGGCACGAAGATGCTTGGAATTGGTATAAGTGGCATGAACCTCTGTTATTTACAGTTCTAGAGGTCCCATAAGCCTCCACGGGGTTCTCCCAATTTTACTTATTGTATGGGCATAAGCATTGCGGTGTCTTAGACGTTGTGAGGGAAAATTGGGAGGAGGGACCTTTAAACATCAAAAACAAAATTCAAAACATTCTTGACCTGAGAGCAAAACTCCTATCACAGGAGACTTTGCTACAAGCTCAAGAATGTCAGTCCCAGATGTATAACACGGGAGCTCGGCTATGGGAATTTACACAAGGACATAAAGTCCTAGTATTACTACCCACATAAAGCTCTAAATTACTCGCAAAGTGGCAAGGGCCCTTTGAGGTCACACAGCGATTCAGGGAAGTCGATTGTGTGTTTAAACAAATGGTGCAAATGGTCAATCTCTGGAGGTGGTCCCTATGGCTTTGGTGACAGTGGTTCTGGAGAGGCAGGAGCTCAGGCCGGAGGTTAACTTAAAAGCCAATCAAGGCATCCTAGTCACTTGCAGAGAACACCTCTCAACATCGCAAGTCACGGAAGTGGACTGGTTGCAAAGAGAATTTTCAGATGTGTTCTCTCCCCTTCCCGGTCAGACGAACCTCATAAAACACCATATCGAAACAATCCCAGGGGTAGTGGTACACAGTAGCCCTTCCCGATTACCTGAGCTAAAAATAAAAGTGGTTCAGGAAGAATTACGAGCCATGCTCAATATGGGCATGGCCATGGTTCTCAGCAGGAAACCGATAGAGTGCCTACTCCAGGTAGGGAATGAGGTTTTGCCCCAAGTGAAGGAGTTCAAGTACCTCAGGGTCTTGTTCATGAGTGAGGGGACAATGGATCGGGAGGTTGGCCGGAGAATCGGGGCAGCGGGGGCGATATTGCACTCGCTCTATCGCACCGATGTCACGAAAAGAGAGCTGAGCCGAAAGGCAAAGCTTTCGATCTACCGGTCAATTTTTGTTACTACCCTCACCTATGGTCATGAAGGTTGGGTCATGACCGAAAGAACTAGGTCGCGAGTACAAGCGGCCGAAATGGGCTTCCTCAGAAGAGTGGCGGGCTTCTCCCTTAGAGATAGGGTGAGGAGCTCAGTCATCCGTGAGGAGCTCGGAGTAGAGCATCTGGTCTGGACAGTGTATTTGTATTGTATACAGCCTTCTTATTTTATGTGTTCTTTATATTGTATATTATTAGGTGTATATTGTGTTGTGTAACAGATGTGTAAACTGTGTTATGTGTAAATCAGATTAATTGCATAATTATTGTAATTGTCATAATGTTGCTTGGAACCGCACCCAAGATTTTCACCCACTGTTGCACTTCTGTATATGGTTGAGTGACAATAAAGGAATTGGATTGGGTTGATAGAAGTGCTATCAAATCAATCCAACAGTGACTAGGACAGCCCGGTAGTATTGGTTCCTAAGAGAAATGGCTCAGTCCAGTTCTGTATGGATTATAGAAAGGTCAACGCGATGTCTAAATTTAATGTGCATCCATTGCTCGATCGGATGGGCATGGCTCGCTTTTATTCGACACTGGATTTAACAAAGGGTAATTGGCAGATCCCCCTTACACCAGTGTCCTGTGAGATAATGGCTGTTTGGCTTACACCAATTCATGACCCTTCCCTTTGGTTTGTTTGGGGCTATGTTTCAGTGCCTTATGGACCAAGTCCTCAGACCACACTCAGCGTATGCTGCTGCCTATCTGGACGACACCATTATATATGATTGGAAGCGACAAATGCAGCATCTGAGAGCGGTTCTGAGGTCACTGCGATGGGTGGGACTCACAGAAATCTCCAAGAAGTGCGCAATTGGATGGGTGGAGGTAAAGTATCTGGGATTCCACTTGGGTCATGGGTGTGTCCCCAAATTGATAAGACCGCATTGGTTCCGGTCGGCCCGAAACCCAAGATCAAATAGGAGATAATTCCTGGGGGTGGCTGGCTATTATAGAAGGTATGTGCCTAATCATTCGGACGTCACTAGCCAGCTGACCAATCTCACTAAAAGGGAGCTCCAGACCCGGTCTAGTGGTTGGAGCCGTGCCAACAGGTGGCAATTGTTACATGCTCCTGATTTTGCGCTCCCTTTTGTTGTACATACCAACGCATTGGACCTGGGGTTGGGAGCCGTGTTGTCCTAGGTGGTCGAGAGGGAGGAGTGCCTGGTGCTGTCTTTCAGCTAGAGAGGCAAGGCACAGCACTATTGAGAAGGAGAGCCTGGCAATCAAGTGGACGGTCCTCACCCTTCAGTATTACCTTCTGTGATGGGCTTTCACCCTTGGTTTGGACCATGCCCTGCTACTGTTCGGATCACCCATTGGTATCTGGCTCTTCAGCTTTTTAAGTTTGAGGTAGTCCACAGGCCGGGGCGCAGATGGCTATTGCGGACTTCTTCTCCAGAAATTAAGGGGGGTACTGGGCAGGCCGGATGGTCCCTGGCCCGAGACGGGCAGTGAGGGTATGTGGTGGTGGGTGCATGATTGAGTGCCGGCTTGTGAATTGATGAGAACTGTCAGGATCATCAACTGGCAATAATTGCGTCTAACAGCTATTATTCACTGAAAAGAGAGCAAGCATGACACCAGGGAGGGGAGGGAGAGAGAAAACGCACAAACGCACCCCAGAGACTGTGTTGTTTATGTTTGATAAAAAGCTAATTTATGTTCTGTTAATAAAGACACGCGAAAGTCAGTTGTAAAATTGCTGAGTCTCTGACGTAAAACCCATGTCATGATACTTGAGGTGAAACTTTTTTAACATGTTAGAAGTAAACAGGTTGTGTTACGATTGATGCCAGGTGACAGTGATCAGTGACTATAAACTTCGGAATACACCTGGAATTAAATGGGTCAGTTCAGCACTGTAGGATGTGTACAGACAGATTAAATAAACAGATAAACAACAGATTAAATATTAAGCGCTGTGAGTACATGTTGCTGATTTGAAATAAAATGAAAATCATTCCCCAAACGTGTGTCATGAAAATTGTACCCAGGCCCGGATTAAGAATTCAGAGGCCCCTGGGCACAATGTCTTGTAGGGCCCCCCACCCCACCCACACAATCAAGCTTTTGAATTTTTGGATACTATTTGCTGGTAACACCTATAGCGAGCAACTAGCTGGCATATGCAAGCACATAGTGCCTCACCTTTACCAATCCAGTTATATAAATCAAATTCTTCCATAATTAACACACAAACACGTACACACACCCATTAATGTAGCTTTCCTGTCTGTCTCTCTCTTCCTCTCCTGTCCTCTACTCCTCGGCTCTACAGGGGCTGCCGCTCTTTGTCTCTCTCCCCCTCTCCTCTTCCTGTGATGAAAAGGATGCAAACAGTATAGGTCATCTTAACTCAACTTTTTTACTCTTCTTTATAATCTCTCTTCTTTATACTAAAAAAAATCTGCACTTATGTATTTAGCACTTTATTATTCATGGCCCCTAGTGGCACTTTGTTTGATGATTGAATGATAGTGAAATGGTAGTAGACACATTACAAGATGCTGTAAGTATTATGGTATAATATTGGTTGCTTACAATACAAATTACAATTGCTGGTGTATGACCTGTCCAACTATTGACAAATGTACTACATGTAAGTCGCTTTGGATAAAAGCATCTGCCAAATGCCCTAAATGTAAATGTAAATCAAATGTAAAATAAAGCAGCTTGTTTTTGATTTTTTTGATAATACTATATTTCATGTAAGTTGTTCTCTCTCTCTCTCTCACACACACACACACACACACACACACACACACACACACACACACACACACACACACACACACACACAATACCTCCTCCTCTCCTCAGGGGCTGTCTGTCTATCTGTCTCTCTATCTGTCTGTCTTTCTCCTCCTCTCCTCAGTCTCAGGGTCTGTCTTTCTCCTCCTCTCCTCAGGGGCTGTCTGTCTCATCCTCTCCTCCTCTCCTCAGGGGCTGTCTGTCTCATCCTCTCCTCCTCTCCTCAGGGGCTGTCTGTCTCATCCTCTCCTCCTCTCCTCAGGGTCTGTCTGTCTGTCTCATGCTCTCCTCCTCTCCTCAGGGTCTGTCTGTCTGTCTTTCTCCTCCTCTCCTCAGGGGCTGTCTGTCTCATCCTCTCCTCCTCTCCTCAGGGTCTGTCTGTCTGTCTTTCTCCTCCTCTCCTCAGGGTCTGTCTGTCTGTCTGTCTGTCTTTCTTTCTCCTCCTCTCCTCACTTTTTTGTCTGTCTGTCTGTCTTTCTCCTCCTCTCCTCAGGGTCTGTCTGTCTGTCTGTCTGTCTTTCTTTCTCCTCCTCTCCTCACTTTTTTGTCTGTCTGTCTGTCTTTCTCCTCCTCTCCTCACTTTTTTTGTCTGTCTCTCCTCCTCTCCTCTCTCCGGCTGCCCTTAAAAAGACTTCTTCCTGGCTTTCCTGTTAGCAAACTCAGTTACAATGTCATCAAAATCCAAGTCCATGACCAACTGAGATTCAATGGCCATCAGTGACAGTGCACTGAGGCGCTTTTGTGTTTGTGTTGTTCTAAGTTAATTTTTTATTCTTGCCATTTTTGAAAAAGATCTTTCTCCTTCAGAATTTGTAACCGGCAGTGTCAAAAAAATATGTAGGGGTACAAACACATTGGGGAAAGTTGATTGCAGACCATGTTTCAAGAGCACCTGCAACAGTTTTTGAGGAGACTTATCCTGCTCGCTCTCTATAAAGTATCTGAACTGGATAATTTCATCTGCAAGGTTCTGATCTAAATCAGAAGGATATGAAGCGCAGAGTGCATCCACCTGTTTATGAACAGTGGGCAAATCCTCTGATTCCATGTTCAGTAGAATCCCAAAGATGTCATTAATGTTCCGGTATGCATCCACTCTATGGTCTAAACAGCTGACAAGCTTGTCAATAATGACATTGAATGTTTCTACCTGGTATCGCTCCCGGCCTTTCAGAGTTACTTGATGCTCTGTACATTCATCTGAAAATGCTTTGCGCTTTTTGACCCTCTGCAGTTCATATTTATATGACTGGCACACACTGGGAATGTTCTTCGCAGATCTTTCAAAATGGTCAAATTGGTCTCGAAGTGATTCAACCCACGAGCTCAAAGACTTGAACAGATGAATTGCAGTCATCAGATCCATATCAGCTTTTTGTAATGCCTCACTTGTCACTTTGAATCTGCTTAAGACACTGTGCCAAAACTGTGCCATAAATGACATGTCAGGATAGACTGTGCCTACTATCCACAAACAAATTGCTTTCAACTTATGTGCGCAAAATTCAGAATTCAACGAATGTGCAGCAATTTCTACAAATAGAGACATTTTTGTGAATAAAATGTTGTATTTTGTATTAGTGATCATAATTTGCGCATGCAACAAAGAGGATGTAGCAGGTGACGCGTGCATTTATTGACGTCTTTTCTGAGTCGATCTCATTTGAGTGTATTCGGCAATGCTTATAACGTGTAATTAAACACGTTGAGTTTATATTCTGGGCTCATTAGATTTTTTTACATAGTATTATTAGTATGATTTTTACTGTCTGTTAATAACACTGTCCGTCTCTTTATGTTAAGGTTTGTATTAATTTCGATATGCCAGAGGGCAGAATAAGACAGGGAATTAAAGAATGCATTGTAGTTATGTTGACCTACTGTTTTCATAACACTGGATATTCTGCTAATACATACTTTTCTAAAACGTTGCATAATGGCAATTAACTTATTTAGCAATTACACTAGTGCTAGTTTTGTTGCCAGTGTTGCTCAAATGCACGCGTGACGTGTCACCACCAGCAGTAAGTACCTGCATGTGTTGGGAAAAGGGAGAAGAGCGAGTTCGGCAAAAGGCGGATTCGAACGCTGGCCGAACGCGTCAAAAGCTACCATTATGCACCTCACGCCTTACGCTACAGTAGTTATTTTGTGTCGAGCGTCTTTTTGCTAAAAAGACAGGCACCGGGCCGGCACATAGTGCAAATATACGCTCCGTTTTCGGAAATGAAAAAAAAAATAAAACAAATAAATAAATAAATCTTCCCCTCACTTGGGCCCCAAGTGCGCATGGGCCCCTGGGCCCGTGCCCATAATGCCCATTGGGTAATCCGGGCCTGATTGTACCCCAAAATATAAATAAAAAATACCAAAATTCTGATGCCCTTCTCATCAGTCAGTTGACGTCAAATGTTTTATTGAAAATATTGCACTGAATCAGCTGATCAGAGGGAGAGCGAGATAAGGGCCAGCTGGAGGCACCGGTTCAAAAGAGAGAGATGCACGCGGCAGCGTTGCATGTATGTCTGTGTACTTATGTTGTTTTAAGTTAATTTAAATAATTAAAGTTTATGTTTAATGTTCAGCCAGTTCCCTCCTTCTCCTTGCCCATCCTTAGACTGTTACAAGCACCTTTGGCATCTGTAGTTTGATGCGCTGGTCTCTTGCCCAAGCTTTTTTTGATGCCTTGGGAGTGAGAACATGTTGGGATAGTGCGTAAGAATCCATAAGAAAATGCTGATGCTTGCACGGTATTCTATCAAAGCAAAATATAGTAAAATTTGTTGATTCAGCTTGATATTAACATACATTAATATTCACTTCAGAAGTCTTTAGCCACTGGTCCCAATTGAAAATGCAAAGAGAAGCAGCCTGTATGCTGGAGCTCTGTGAACCCCTTCTGCACCCAGCACCCTAAATTCACTCTCATTGTAAATGTAGCTGCAAATATATGCAAGCAATTCTGGAGATGTTCTGAATGTTTAAAAAGAATGCTATGAGGGTTTGGGTAGCTCAACGAGTATTGATGCAGACTAACACCCCTGGAGTCAGGAGTTCGAATCTGACTTTGAGGGGGCGGGAAGTTTCCCAAACGTAGACTTTATTACATGGGCATTGAATCAAATTTATTTTGTTCTACATGTGATAAAACTATTTGTTTAAAATGCTTTTGTTTACAGATGAGTAAAACTTTTAAGATTTTTTTGTGTATTGACAATGTATACAATTTCCACATTTAAAATGACCAAAGGGAGCTTTAAGTGTATTTAAGGATTGTAGCAATATAGATATTTTTTTTGTACTGCCCCTTTAAGTACCTTCACTCTCTGTCACCTCCTCCCAAACTATACTCTGGCACAATTGGAGGAGAGGATAATTAACAACGGAAATGAGTATAAAGCGGCATGATTTAAAGAGTTTAGGGGTTCAGGTTCTACTGTCGAGTGGAGTGTGTCACATTCCCGTTGGATGCTGTTATTGCGGGTGGATTATGTGAGAAGAGTGTGTTTTCGGGCATCGTGGAGAGGAGGAGCAAAGACGGACTGACGCTGCCGATGTTCCCGAGTCACTCATCTTGACCACCCGTGCTGCCAACTTGGGTCAGTGTGGCGTTGCTATATTCACACACACACGCACACACTGCAGATTTAACGCAGAGTGCTAGTTTTCTTTTTTGTTTTTGTTTTCCTCTCTCTCTCTACTTTTTTTTAACATGATATAGTGCTACTGTGATTTAAAGTGTTGATTTTTCTTTTGTTTATTATTGTACTATTTTTGAAGTAAATTGTGTAGATGAAAAACCTTTCTAATCTTATTAAAGAAAGTGCATATAATTTCTTATGTAGTTTCGTTTTTTTCTTTCTTTTTGTATGTAACGGGTGGTTGTTATAGCTATCCGGGACGATATTATAAATCTGTGTGACAGGTGTATACTTGTCTGGCGCCCGAATATTAACTATTGTTTTTTTGGTGGTAGTCGTCACTGTGGTCTGGCGGTTAGGATCAGCATTTCCACACTGGAGACATGGGTTGGATTCTCACCTAAGAACTTAAGAAATTTCTTTTTTTTTTTTTGTGTTCAAATTTTTTTTTTCATTGTTGGGTGACCACAACAATAAAATAGTGGAAAATAATTCCTCTGGCATGATTTCTGCAATTTATTTATCTTTTTCTCTACAAATTGACTTGATTACTTCAAATTTACCCATGGTCTCAGTTTAAAAACTGAGTGATGAAAGTAATAAAAAAGTGATTGAATGTAATATTGATTTTCATTTAAATGGAAACCTCTAAATAAATAAAATGGTATTATGAAACATAAATGTGTCAAAATCATTGGCAAAGTAGGTATGCTTGAATATGGCACAACATGTAGATTATTATTCTTATTTTTACATTTGTGTATCTTCGCAAATGCAATTAGCCACTCATACAATTTCTGAAGTGATCAAATAGTAAGCCTTGTTACTGTGGATCATGTGTTCTGTTCTAATGCTTTAACAGATTTAGTTGCTTTCACAACAGCATCAATGCAGTTGCTTGAAATACCTTTTTTCCATTAGTTTCCATTATGTTTTATTCATCATCTGAATCATAATGTACAAATTAACTTTTGTTCAAAATATGTCACTCAAACAATGGTATGGTTATCTTCAGTGCTAAACAGGCACACTATGTGTAATTCAACATTTTATTAGCATGTCATAACAGATACTGGCAAGCCCAAACAATAGTTTATGAAAGCAAAAGGGAACTTGGAGGAAAGTTAATAGCAAATGCATTATCATTTAAAAAAAAAATCATATTGCATTCAAATTTAAATTGTTCTAGAGAATGTTTTTACTGTAAAATTCCATCTATATAATTGGCCATCACAATCAAGGAAATAAACCTGAGTGAAGTTGGTATTGCAGGTTTCAGTGCACTGATAGTTTTTCATATAATTACACAGCCATTGAATCATCCAGTGAAATTTAAGGAGACTTTGATGTGTGTGTATGTGTGTGTGTGTGTGTGTGTTGCAACAAAGGCAACCTTTAGATTTTAAGGTTGTTAGAAAATTTTTATCAATTGAAAACATTTCAGTATATCAAAGAGATAAATCCTGAGCCACGTGCGCTATTTGGCCTAGACCTTTTCTTGTTTCGCATCTCCCTCAGGCTTGTTACATTCTGATGTTGCCAGCCATTTGGTTTCTGTGAGACACCAATAAATTGCACGACCAGAAATAATTAGATATTTACATTTGTAATAAAGAAACGTCCAGGGTCTTTTTTAGTTGGGGAGGACTTTGAACGGTTTAAACAGTTGGTGGCATCTGGACAGATATTATTTTTCACAGTTGTTTAGTTTGCAACATACACACAGGAAAATAATATTATTCTCTTCCTGCATCTGCCCTTATTTTGTGGATTACTTCTTTGTTGTTTCGCCTGGTAATGCTAATCATATTTTCAGAGAAGAAAGGACACCAGTGCATTTGCAGGCAGGTGTGAACAATTGCATTAAATTGCTGAGAAAGAGCTCCATCTTAGCATTCCCAATAAGAGTAAATAAATATATGAGTAACCACACAATGCAGGATGTCATTGCTCAAGGAGAAGAAAACGACCTTTACTTTGCAGACACTCATTGCTTATTTAAATTATTATAATTTATATATATATATATATATATAAGTACATAAGGTCAGTTTAGGTCTATTGTAATAGCCTGATTGTCTGAGTAAATATCACTCTTAATATCTCCTTTAATACTGCTTATAATAATGAATACAAATTAAGATAAAGGTTGATTCCCTTGCTGTGATTTGGTCACTGTGAATGTCAGGGATTTAAGAGAAAGGTTTGATCCGGGTACAATTAACTATGGATTTAATTAAGTAATATTGTAGTAACCATGTTTTTTTGGTGGAAGCCATAGTTTTTTTTGTTTATTTTTGTTATTGTTGTTGTTTTTTATCCCCTTTTTCTCCAATTTGGGATGCCCAATGTGCTCTAAGTCCTCGTGGTGGCATAGAGACTCGCCTCAATCCAGGCAGCTGAGGACGAATCTCAGTTGCCTCCGCGTCTGAGACCGTCAACCTGCGCATCTTATCACGTGGCTTGTTGAGCGTGTTACTGCAGAGACATACCATGTGGAGGCTTCACACCATTCACCGCAGCATCCACGCACAACTCACCACGCGCCCCAGCGAGGGCGAACCACAATATAGCGACCACGAGGAGGTTACCCCATGTGACTCTACCCTCCCAAGCAACCGGGCCAATTTGGTTGCTTAGGAGACCTTGTTGGAGTCACTCAACACACCCTGGGATTTTAACTCGTGAATGGTGGTGGCATCTTTACTCAGGCCCCCAGAAGCTATAGTTTTAATGCATTTTACTATGGTGTTACTACAGTAATATAGTGTTAATAAAGTAACTATGCTTTAATTTTCTGGTTACTATGAACACCATAGTGATACTATGGATACTGTTGTAAAATCATGGGTAATCTTTTTAAGGGAAGGTTAGAGTGGTTGGTGTAGGCTGTGAGACTCTAAATAAACAAAATGCTGAAGCGATGGCCCTATTCTGTATGTTAGTATTTAATTAGGGTTGAAAATATTAGCTGCCACTATTTGCACCACTGTGCAAATAGCATCTAACACAATTGGCACTTAGTGCAAAACTATGCTTTTGGTTGCTATTTAAACTTAGTGGAAACAGCATTTATCACTATTTTCACTTGTGTGAGTAACAGAGTTATATATAACACAGTTTTTATATCTAAAAATATTCCCCCTACATTAATGTATTCACATCTCATTAAAAATATATACATCCAAACATTTGCATGTTGCAATTTATCACAAGAAAAGCAAGAGCCAAAATCAATGACGTCAGAGCTGTTGAAAGTCTTCTAGAGGCAGCAATTTTTTACATTTTAATTTAATCTAATGGAGAATGGGGATGATGATTGTTACATTAAGACTTAAGGCACTAAGTAAATTCGATTCTGTTCCTCAGAAAAAGCTACTGCATACGGCCTTGGAAAATGAGGAATACGGTGCATGAATAGCAGTGGTGGAAAAAGTACTCAATTTCCATACTTAATTAAAAGTACAGATACCACACAAATGTATTCAGTAAAAGTCATTCATTGAGAAATTACTTTTTACTTTTACTAAAGTACCTGATTTAAAAAATACTTAAGTATCAAAAAGTTAAAGTACTAAAAATGCAAATCCATTTATCTTTTAAAATAGGACCCAAATGCGATCTACACCGATCAGCCACAACATTAAAACCACCTGCCTAATATTGTGTAAGTCCCCTTCGTGCCACCAAAACAGCACCAATCTGCATCTCAGAATAGCATTCCAAGATGCTATTCCTCTCACCACAATTGTACAGAGCGGTTATCTGGGTTACTGTAGACTTTGTCCATTCAAACAAGTCAAAAATTAGTACATTCTCTGTTGACCTCTCTCATCAACAAGGCGTTTCCAACAGCAGAATGTTAAGCAGCTGGATGTTTTTTTGTTTTTGGCACCATTCAGAGTATAATTCTAGACACTTCAGGAGCTTCAGTTAATGTTCACATCAACCATCAGAGTGGGGAAAAATGTGATCTCAGTGAGGACTGTGGCATGATTGTTGGTGCCAGATAGGCCGGTTTGAGTATTTCTGTAACTGCAGATCTCCTGGTATGTTCACGTAAAACAGTCTCTAGAATTTACACAGAATGGTGCCACAAAGCACCATACAGCACAGGGAGATATACGCACACACAAATAAGAGTTTCAAAGTAGCCAACAAATTGAGTGAATACTATTGAGTTGGTGCTATAGGTCCAGTAGATAGCACACGGCACCACGTTTTCCATTCACTATCATTCATAAATTATGCAAAATAAAGTGGAAATAATCACCTACCTTCATTATGCCATAGTATATTAGAACAGTCCTCCATTGTTTATGTGTTCATCATATTTTGTGGTGTATGTACAGTTATAATTTCATTTAAGCTGTCAGGTTTGTACACATTTAGGGTAAATTTCATCTCGTATCTGCATGTTTGGAAGTACGTTTAAACAGTTCAGCATGCCTCGATGCACTGAGTGTGTGTCCTGCACTGCTGTCAATCAAACACACTGCGCACTGATTATCAGCTGCTCTCTGAAACAAACTTTTTTTAATCCGGGTAACGAGTAACGAGAGGGTTTGTATCAGAGTAAAAATCATTTGTTTGGCTAAAACAAATGTAGCAAAGTAAAAGTTACATATGCAACAAATTTTGAAAAGTGAAAATGTAGAAAAAAGCTACTTAAATAGAGTATCGAAGTATTTGTACTTTGTTACTTAACACCAGTGACAAATATCATGGATTACTTTTATGATCATTTGTATGATACTTTCCTCATTTTTGAGCTGCAGCTCCAACATTATGAAAACTCCTTTTGTTTCCCACAGAAAACTAAATAAATATGAAATTAGAAAGTAATTAGTTAAATATGACAGATATTTCAAATAATTTCATTGTAAAATTGTGTAGCCTTGGTTAAAGTATTGAAAAAGTATCCTCAGAAATTAGTTGAATACAGCTTTAAAATAACATTTAGAATACAGAACATGGGTGACATTTTGGGGGTGAAAAAATGGGGGAATATCTATAATGGCGTGTTGTTATAAGAAGTTAAATATAATTTAACTTTTTAAAAATTAAGAACTTAAGCATTACAGTTACGCACAAAGCTTGGGATCAATAAAACCTTAAATGCTTTCATGAGTTTATGTTTACAACAATTTCCAGTTGTTGAAGAAAAGAAAATCTACATTTACAAAGAAATACCGCATATGGACTTTATACAAGAACTCAATATATATTGAAAAGAATGTAGCAAAAGTGCATTCTCATCAAATGCATATTTTTCAAAGCAAACATGTGCTAGATTAATGACTTTGACCATTGACCATAGTTTCATGCAAGAGCACAACATTTTTTTAAGATGCCATGTCAAGTTAAAAAGAATGTCAACTTTTCCTTTTGAGACACCTGCGTTCTGTTCTATTAGTTGCGATACAATTTATTTATTTACATGTGGCATATGAGCTCCAGATTCTGGGTTAAATGTCAACAGAGTGGCACCAAAAGCGAGTTGAAAAGGAAGTTGTTTTTAGTTGTAAACAATGTAATACAGAGAAGAGGAATGCATATTTTATGATGACTACACCCAAGCCCAACCCTAAACCTAACCATTAGTGGAGTATTAATGTAATCTTAGAGGAAAAATGGAACCTCATTGAGAGGAGTCCTGCGCATTATTGATTATGCCATCGCAATTACTTATGAGAATCTGGGTCTCTGAGGATGCTGACAAAATACACAAAATGCAAAGGTGTCTGATGGGAGATTGTCAGTAACTTGGCAGAATGTTGATGTCAATGTACTGAAACATTCAGTATCAACATGCTAACTTCCCATGTGACCATGTTGCTAAAACCAGCAAAGCCGACTTGTCTAACCAGTCTTAAGCTGGTTTAGGATGTTTAATTTATTTTGTATTTTTTTTCAGCATTATGTGCTACTTGTCCAAGATACTGTGATTGTGTTTGATGTCTTTCTGTCTCTCAGCTCTTGTCGGAGTGTGTGTGTGTGTGTGTGTGCGTGACGGCCTATTACTCCACAGTGTCTCATCCATTTATTCTCCTTCCTCCCAGAGAAAATGACCTTAATGTAAGTGGCTTTCTGTTTGCAAATATATCATTGCTTTCAGTTGACTGTAATCCTGAGGGATTACAGGGGTCTCTTCTGTATCAATGAAAGCTTTATTTGGGTCAGAGCCATGTGGTGGTGCGACAGACCCGAGTTAGAGCATGTGCCTTTGTCTCTGGACTGATTAATGACCCGAAAGACACCTCTACCCTCCAACAGAAAGTCTTCATTTGCAGTGTCTGCAGAGGCATATAACCGACAAACATACTTTTCTCTTTTTCAATTTTACCTGCTTTTTTCCCATCTGAAGCACTTCTGTAAAAAAGGGAAATGCCACCAACTGTGCAAGGCCAGTATGTTCTCTTTCTCAGCAGACAGGATGAGTTTGTCTTCTGTGGGATCCAGCCTGGTTTATAACACCTATTAACCCCCTTTCCAGAAGCTAGCAGTGATTTCCTTTTGTGATTATCGTTGAAAAGTCATATATAGATGATATACATGAATTACAGTCAAACATTTCATGCTTTTTGGGTAGAGGTGAATCCACTCACAGGTCTCCACTTGTACCTTTACATGCCAGTAACGTTTTTTAATTACCAACTTTCCTAATCCAGAGTAGACACCTTTGGGGCGTTTAAGAATCACCCGATTCACATGTGCATGTGTGTGACTTCATGGGGAGACACAATTTGAGTTTTCAAACACAGTACTGTGTGACTATAAAGAAAATAGTGATTTATGGATTACTACATCAACTTTTTCCTGGGATGATGGATAAAAATAATCTGATGTTTATCGAGAGAGGGTAATTGAACTTTATTGTACACTAAACCATCATTAAATCTAGTTTGCATGAGGGAAGTATTGTGTGCGTGAGACTACGTGGTTAACTTGCATCAAGACACTAAGTCAATGAGTGAGTATTTCTGTACAGTAATTTATGTTGAGTCATAAAAGCCTTTATTGTAAAATATTTTGTTGATAAATAGGTGCATTTTCAACATGTTGTTCAGCATGTGTGGCATGGTTAAACAGTGCTTTCACCACCTTGTTTCATCTCTCTGGCTGCAGCAGCGCAGCTCACAAGCCCAGTTTAAACAGTGACATGGAGACAGGCTGTGTACAAAAACTGGAAAATGCTGCCTTTGGAGGATGGATGACAGTATGATGAAATAAGGAACTTTTTAAACTGTTCAGAGAGTTCCATTCATCCAAAAACACTGTTGTTTAAAACAAGTTTGCCAAAGTTTGTTTAAAACAGCCCTAAACCAACGAAAGTGTAACTCTGATCCTGGCTTCTTCCATCTGTGTTGTTGATTTTGTTGTTGTTATTGAAACATGCATGCAAATAACGTCAGAATAAAAATGGTCGATACTAGATGACATCACTACAGTGGTAACTTTGTGAGTGTGAATGCAACAATGTAAAAGTATTCTCGGGTGTCCCATTCCTCTTAAGAGTTCTCATCTAGAATTCTACTAAAGGAAAATTACCAGGACTGTAGGTGGGAAAGGGCCTATTATGTGAAAAAGTTCTCCTGATCACTGCTGAGGTACATTGCTAATTCATTTCATAATCTTCTCAGTGGTGATGTTCCTACCATACTGTGCTTTTGGAGCTTAAGACTCCCTGCTGTAAGCTATCAAAGACCATTTGAAACCAGACTGAGAGTTGTACTAATTCAAACTGATGATTCTCATTCCTCTGGCTGAGGGTAAAGGGGGTTATGCTGGTCTACTGAGTGACACTTCAATTAGCCTCCAAAATCCACTGGTGCTAGTAATTAGATCCGAACTGATATTAAGGACAATGCAAGTTCTTGACATCCTCCAAACTCATAAAATATTAAGAGTGATTCAGATTTAGAATGTGCATGCTGACAACTTGGACTAGCCTCTATTTCTTCTAATTCTTCTGAAGTAGTTGGATAGTAACAAAGGTTCTATGGTAGTTTGTATTTCCCTCTTCCACTCTCTGTCTACCATTTGTAGTGCTTTAGAAAGTGAATTTATTGATTACTTGTGAAATTTGATTTGCCTTGCTTGTGTACTCTTTTGCAATGAGGTAAGGTCTCATGGAACCCATAGAAATAGGAACAAAAAAGATGGAACAAAAACAAAGAAACAGGGATCCATTGTATCTCCTCAAATAAGTGTTTAAGTCGACATGCCACACTTTTAAAATATAAGTTTATATAAAGTATCTTGAGAATCCAGAATGTGTTGGAAGTAAAAATGTTAAAGCTCCAGTTAAAATCTACTCAATATGCTTACCTTATCTACTTAGAAGTAATTATAAATACAATTTCAACTTGATAATATGCCCAAACATCCTGTAGAAAAAAAAAGATACATTGCTTAAATGTGTTCTCAGAGACTCAGGGGCAAACGAGGACTTCATTCCTTCACATCCTTCAGAGCAAACTGTGGATTATTGTGACTTATAGAATCATAATGTAAAGGAGGCATTATCAAAGGCCTACCATAAAAACAAGCTACAGTAGTAAAAACTTTAAACTTTTTTTTTTTGGTCAACTTGTTAAGGCTCTTCAACATTTTGTGGTCATCTGCCTCTCTTTAAACATTACATTAAATTGTACATCTCTCTCTCTCTCTCTCTCTCTCTCTCTCTCTCTCTCTCTCTCTCTCTCTCTCTCTCTCCTTTTTCTAACTTTTTGTGGTGTCTCTCAGGCATTCCTTTAGTTAAGGGATCCTCTCAAAGTTTGTGGCCCATTAAATTTTTTTCTCCTCTGCCATAAGTAGCACCGTATTTTAATAATTGGAGAGAAAAAAAAAAGCCCTGATTTACATTTAAATTGAAAATCAGTTTCCTCTTAATAAAATGTACTATAATCCACCTTGAACCATAATTTTAGGAGGTTCAATTCTGCAATGTTACTTGCAGCAGCTGGAATATTCTTTTCTTTTTCAGTCCCCTGAGAGATTGACCAAAGAACACTGAATCTGACCATTTCCACAGCTATTTTATAAAAGTGTGAACAAGAGACAAGACAGTGAGAGAGGGTGAAAAGACAAAGAAGAGGGGCCGGGGGTTTAAGAACACTGAATCTGACCATTTCCACAGCTATTTTATAAAAGTGTGAACAAGAGACAAGACAGTGAGAGAGGGTGAAAAGACAAAGAAGAAGGGCCTGGGGTTTAAAGTGTTGCTTATAAGTAGCTGTGTTTTGAAGACTCAAATCTGATTGTTTGCAGAGACTGGTGCTTTCATCTGTTACCTGGGAAAGGATTTAGAATGCATTCTAATCTTACCTCTCTTTGGTAGAAAAGCATCCTAATTGGACTTTCTCACCAAAAGAACAGTCTACAACACTTCCATAATTGAAAATTATTTTGGCAAAGCACAACATTGTTAAAATATTGAATTATATTTCAATATTAGGGGTTAAATTGGGCCGAAACAGTCCAGAAAGGGGTGATGTTATAGTTCCCTAACCCCAAAAATCCCAATTAAACCAGATTATAGGTGATGGGTATAATAGCAGCATCAAATGGAATTGCACAAATAATAATTTCCAAAAAGGTTTCCCAAACACTATTACCGCCCCTTCTGCCTTGTACCCATTCTCGAGACTGATCACACTGTGAATTCAGCAACAGTAGGACAAAAGGTCAGTTACGGAAATGATGCGCAAATGACGTTACAGTTTCAGCTAATCTTGCATATTGGTAGCTCTTATAATGTGCCAGTACGGTGTGCTGCTCCTGCCAAATGTTCAGGTGGACCTCGGGGTTATGTCAAAAGTTGATATGCAAAGTAATGAAAGCACCACTGAGCCAGAGTGTTTACACTCTTTGGACAGACTGATCTCATGGTTATGTCTGCGACAATTGGTTTATTTGTTTATTTTTTTTCTGCTTAAATTGGTATATGCTTTCTTAATCTCTTAACTGCCCACAGTGACTGAAGCTGGAACTGCATGCCATGTGTATATGTGAAGCTTTGTACAACACATTCCACAAGTGTAAGAAATTAGCAAAATTCATACAAATTAACCATCTTAGTTGTAATAACATTAGCCAGCAGCTATCTGTACTAAGTGCAAATTGTAATACACGTTTACACAGCGCTAATAGTGATAGAAGTTATTTAAAGATAGATGTAAAAAGCAGCCAAAAGCATCTTCTTTTCACTTGGCACAACTAGTGTTAGATGATATTAGCACCACTATCAAAATACTAATATACAGAATGGGGCATCCCACAGACTACCTACAAAGTTAAGGGGAGTCCCACACACACCCTACACAGTATAGTGGAGTCCCAGAGACACTCAACACCAGCCCCTAGCCCTAAATATAATCCTAATCTTTTCTTACAAAAAATACCCATGGTATTACTACAGTATAATTATCGCCATGGTATTTTGTACAAAAATCATATAAAAAATTGATTGCTATTTTAAAACCATATTACTGTATTAACACCAAGATTAAAAGCATCAAACGCATGTTTTCCATCTAAAAAACAAACAAAATGTTTTTTTACTGCAATATTATTATAGTAAAACCATGTTACATTTTCATTCAGGTTAGTCTCCTGACACTTTCGCAAAAGTAGTTATACAATTTACACACAACCCATGCCGAGCCACAGAAGGAAGCATCCTCCCTCTCACCCAGACGATGAAGGGAACGCATGCTATCGACAGACCTTGCATCTTACCTGGACAAATCATTTCTCTCAACTGTCCGACCTTCACCGTGACCAAATCACTGCAATAAAATCAAACTTTAGGGTGCTTTCACACTTGGTCTGATTGCTTGGACCAAAACAGAGTTCCTTTTCTTCCTTTTCTTCCCCCTTCCAACTGCCCCAGCTGGTCTCTGTTCACATCTTATAATTTGGGTCAAGCCATGGTCTGTCTGCATCATCTACGTATAAGAGTACAAGCGGCAATTGTTTACCACTGTAACTAGGAAACAACTCAACGAAACATCAGCTTTGTTATGTAATTAAAGTATTCCTCTCTTTGGATTGACCACCAAAACTTTACATGCCCAGAATGACAGATGCATTGAATGTGCAATGATGTGAAGAATGTTAATGTTTGTCTGCCGTGAGAACATGGATGCATTGCAGGAGATTTGAAGAATGTTAGCTGCTCTCTGGAGTCAATTGTTCTTATACTATATTTGCAAAGAAGCAAGTGTATTTTGCTAGCCAGAAATAAAAAAGGATGTCATGTCAAAGGCACGGTGTATGGCACAGGCATTTTTCAGTGCATGACCATTTGCTGCATGGCAATCAACACGTTGAGTTTCTGTGATGATGATCTTGCTTCTGAAACCGGCAAATAGTATACTAATAATTTTCTCTGCACATAAAACTTAGGTTGGAGAAAGTGTTTTAGCATTTATAAATTACAAAAATCACAATTTGCACCCGGGGAGTAATTCAAACATTTCAGCCAAGCCCTTCTTTAGTGATAACAACTTCTCATTTATTACTAATTTATTCATGATTCATATTCTGTTCAATTGTCAACCAATAGGCAGCACTGAACTCTTGAATCAATTCAATCACTCATTCATCAACAATCTGACACATCACCACGCAGTTCAATTCACTAATCAGCAATGCAACCTTTTGTCTAATTATGTAATAGTTGAGGACACAGATGTGAACAAAATGTCTCGGTTACGTGTAACATAACCCTAGTTCCCTGAATGGTATTGAGACATTGCATAATCGCATTGGGCTACACCCCTGAGTGTCATGTGGTCTGAAGCACATGTACAATCAAGCCAATTTATTGGCTGGTTGCGCCCTAGGGAGCTACGTCACAGGCTCCATAAAAACGCTCACTTTAGCACCATTGAGTCATATTTTCTTCAGGAAGGCACAAGCCTATGAAGCTGCTAAAGAGTATGGCCAACTTACACAGCATCTCATTCCCACTCAGGGAACCAGGGTTACATATCATGTCACCGATACATTCCCTTTTGTAGAAGCTCAAACTGCATAATTGAATTGCACATACCCCACGCATAAAAAGAGACAAAAGAGAATTCTACAGACAGAGACTCCATTGATAAGTGCATGCTCAGCCGCTATAGCAACAACATAGACTTTATGCATTGCCAGGGCAACCCCGGCCCCAAATTGCTCTTGCAAAAGTAAGGTCAAGTCATTTTTATTTGTATAGCATGTTTCACAACACACATCATTTCAAAGCATCTTTACAGAGAATCATGCATTTACAAAATATTAAACTGCAATCTATAAAGTGATCATTGTGTAGTTTGATTAAATATGATTGTAAATTGTGTATAAGTTAAATAAATAATAATTGTATTTAGAACCCCTGTGAGCAAGCTGAAGGTGATAGTGGCAAGGAACACAAAACTCTGTAAGATGTTGTTTAATGGAGAAAAATAACCTTGGGAGAAACAAGGCTCACTGTGAGGGCCAGTTCACCTCTGGCTAAACAACATAAATATAATGCCAATATTAGTTAATTGTGTGCAGTGCAAGTCATGGTTTAAAAAAAAAAAATTGTTATACGGTTCCTCCGAAGTGACCTGTGCAAAAAAAAAAAATCTAAGATACTTTCGCGTGTGCACGAGAAAGTTTCGCGTGTGTGTACAGTTTCCGGTGTGTGTATAGCTCTTTTCCGATTGCGTCATTGCATCATTCATTTACTCAAAGATACTGAGAGCATTGATGCGCATGAATTTATAGAGATATATTTTAAACTTAGCCTTCAATACAAAGACATTACTGTCTATGACATTTGTAATACTGTCATGGCTGAGACACACTTTGATCTTCCAAAGGACACTAATCAAGCAATAGACTTGTACTTGCATTTAACACTAGAACTACCGGAATTCTATAACTACTAGAATGGGCATAACGGTCATTCTGACCGTTCATACTAGACTGGACCAAATGTCATGTCATATTTACATTCGAAACTTCTATTGAGGTTTTACAATGAAGCTTCTAATGTCTGTCGTCATATTCATTACCCTAAAAATGTATTGAATAAAATAGAATAATATGGATCAAATGGAGCGCCAAGCGAACGCAGATAGTCCTACATAATACGATCTTTTTTTGTAATATATAATAATGCTAGACTATACAAATATATAGGCCTATATATATTATATATTAGCTGCTAGACTGCCCCAGAAGGTGCATGCCTCGCTTTGTATACAGCGAGTTTTTACACCACAGTGAAAATGGTTTTGAAAATCTAAACGCCAACAAACATGGATTGAGGCGGAATATTTCATTAGATAAAAACATGTTGTGAATTTTGGAAATTATTACATCTATCCTTTTTCAAAACATGTTGACTTTTGGACTTTACAACGCTCTGGATTTATTGGAAATTGGAAACAATCCTATGCAGCCACCACTGGAATCAAAATCCATGAATAATTGAATCTGTTATATTAATAATAAACACCAGGACACAAAATTTTAATTCTAATGAATGTGAAAATGTATTAGTTCATCGACAACCACAGAACTTGCTATTGTAGCTGATTACAGATACAAATTTGATTATTTATAATTTTTTTAATGAACCGTGAGATTGACTAATATCTTTGAAATCCATCCTGAATTAATTTACAGAAGTTCACAGAGATACATTATACTTTGTTAGATGTTAGTTATTAATTGATATTCTATGTATTCCGTTTCAAGAGTGTAGTCCATCAATAGACAAAGGTGATGCATGCAGAGGTCAATGAGGTGCATCGCAGTTCAACCGTCAGGTCATTTCGGTGAGGTTCGGTGCGGTCCATAGTAAGGTTCAGGCAGTAACATATGAAGTATCTGATGTCTTACAGTTAGAGTTGGCATCATTTCATCCTCTGAAGTCCATCGTAAAAGACTAAAGTGATGTGTGGCTAGCACCCGCTGTTGTTTGTTGTCATCACTCAACGTAGCAGTGGAACCCGATGCCAAGGAGAAATGGAGCTGGATCTGGTAACCTCGGGAATAGAATAATATTAGTGTAGATACCATTCAATTCCGTGTTATATTCAAATTTGAGTTATAGATCATGATAGATGTTTCTGATTCTGGCAGACCTGACTAAAGCAGCCTGATTGAGATTTGATGGATAAATTAGGTGTATGCCTGGCTAAATAGATGAGTATTTAGTCTAGACTTAAACTGAGTGAGTGTGTCTGTGTCCCAAACAGTGTTAGGGAGACTATTCCATAGTTTAGAAGCCAAGTAGGAAAAGGATCTTCCCCTTTTGTGGATTTTGATATTCCAAGAACTATTAACAAGCCAGAATTTTGTGATCGTAATGAACTTAAGAACTGTGGAGCTAGACGATTCAACACTTTGTATGTAGTTAACAGAATTTTAAATTTAACATGAAATTTAACAGGTAGCTAATGTAATGACGATAAAATGGGGCTAATATGATAACATTTCTTGGTTCTAGTCAACACTCTGGAAGCTGCATTTTGAACCAAATGAAGATAATTTTTTGAACTTGCAGTACATCCTTCCAGTAATGCATTACAATAATCTAATATTGAGGTCATGAACGCATTAAGTAATTTTTCGGCATCAGCAACAGAGAGCATGTGTCGTAACTGTTGAAGATGATGTAACAGTACATCCATTGAGAGTGAAATTATATTTTAGCTGCTTTTAGAGGTGTTTGGTCCAATAATTAGTACTTCTGCTTTTAATTTAATTGAAGGAAATGTCTTGCCATCCAATCTTTGATTTCATTTATACACTCCGCTAATTTCTAGAATTGTGAATTTGGCAAACCCTGCATGCAGATACGGTGAGAGGTGGTCTATGCAAGTGACCAGTGTATTATGATTAGGTTTTGTATTCAACTCCGGCCCGAGCTCCGCCCTATCCGTAACTACCTCCATAATTTCAGGAGCTTGAGTTAATATATTTGACGTGCACCCCCTCTATCGGTTTGCTTTACTTCATAATCTAGATCCCCCACTCGTCATGTGACCTCAAAGGGTCCTTGCCACTTGGTGAGTAATTTGGAGCTCGATGTGGGGAGTAATACATATACCTTATTTCCCGGGGCAGATTCCCGCAACCGAGTTCCCCTGTTTTACAGTCGGCACTGTCGTTCTTGTGCTTGGAGCAAATTCTTCTGTGTTAGTTGCCCCAAAGTTTGGAGATTTGCTCCAAGATGAAGAAAGTACTGAATTTAATTCTTGCTATTTGAAGGTCCCTCCTCCCAAGCTTCGAGGATGATGTCAAGCACAAGGTACCGCCCATATAGAAGCTCGAACGGGGAAAACCCAGTGGAGGCTTGCGGGACCTCTTGTTCTGCGAATAACAAGGGGTCAAGCCATTTATCCCAATTTCTAGCATCCTCGTTCATGAATTTATGAATCATGTTTTTAAGGGTTTTATTAAATCGCTCTTATCATGCCATCTGTCTGCGGATGGTAAACACTGGTGCGAATTGACTTAATGCCCAATAATTCATAAAGCTTGCGTAGTGTCCGTGACAGAAATCTGCAAATTTCTTTCGGAATCCCACCTGGGAGATTATTTTGAAGAGTGTCTCCGCAACACTACATGCTGAGATGTTGCGCAGAGGCACTGCTTTCGGATATTGTGTTGCATAATCCACTAGTACCAATATAATGCAATGTCTGCATGCTGTCCACTCTAATTCTCTCGTAGGGGTCCTTGAACAGAGGAAGAGGGCTCAATGCCGCTTTTGGGGTGGCTGGTGGATTCACCAGCTGACATTCACGGCATGTCCTACACCATCTGCGAACATCGCCGGCAATGCCCGGCCAATAGAAACTGCCTATTAAGTGGTTCAGTGTCTTCCTTCCCCTAGGTGACCTGCCTTTGGATTATAGTGAGCCGCCTGGAACACCTTTCCTGGCGGCTTCGTGATATTAAGAGCTGGGTTATATCCTGGGTCACTCTATACAACAGCTTGTTTATGATTGTAAAAAAGGGATATGAAAGTGTGACACTTGGCCTGAGTTGTTGACCAGCAATCACTCTCACTTGGTCGAAGGCATGTTTAAGGGTTTCCTCTTGTGACTGCTCCAGAGGAAAATCCCCTTTGGGAGCAGACGAAGATGGCCCTGGCTCCACCTCCCTTGCCAGAGTATCGCAAATTTCACATACATTTACATTTATTCATTTGGCAGACGCTTTTATCCAAAGCGACTTACAAAAGAGTAAAACATAAGCGAATCATCTTAAGGAGACAGTGGTACGAAAAGTGCCCCATTACAAAGTTTCAATATCATCAGGATAGTATACAAAACAGATTTAAGTTTTTTTTTGTCTCTTTGGTGCAGGAACTAACCGCTGCCTCCACTCTATGTTTTGTTCTCCGGAATTTAATCACCAGGGTCACCATAGGGTATTTGTGAATATCCCCATGCTCACACTTCACCCTAACTGTTTTTGCTGTAATTGGGAACAACCCAATTCAACACTGGTGGAGCTCACCTGAATTTAATGATATAACCATGCTTTATCATTCTAAGCACCCAGTTTGAAATGCCCTAAATCTGCTGCCAAGCCAACTGAGCCTGTAGCGTGACCTGTAACCACTAGATGGCGTGCTTGGCTTACTTCTGGTGACTTTCCCAGAACCAGCGGCACAGCAGAGGGAAGTATTTGCTCCTCCAATACTTTGGCTGGTTGAAAGGAATTATAATTTTTTTCCTTTATCGTATTTAGGTGTAAATTATGGCCACCCTGAAATGTATCTACAGCAGGGACGCTGACAGAATAAACCTTTTCACTGGTATTTGAACTGTATGAACATTGTGGGGGAATGTTTAATGGAGAAATCTGGATGACCACAACAGACCCAGAATTATTTATGTGGGAACAATGTGTGGTGCTTATGTTCACTGTGTGTTCTTGTGTACACTTATGCCGATGAACTCTGTAAAAATTCTGTTATGCATGACTTGAAACCTTTGGTCATGGAGACAGAGGCTGAATTCAATAAGACACTTATAAAAAAATGGTCACTCTGAATGTATTTACATCAGACGATGCCAGATAAACCATCCTCCCTAGCATAGATTGGGGAAGAATGTGTGAACATGGAGGGAAATTGAGAGCAAGCAGGTTCGCCACAACGGCCCCAGCATTCTTATGGGGGGACAATGAGTGGCTGTTTTGTGTACATTTGTGCCCAATGAGCATCAAATTCTGTTATGAATAACTTGGGACCCTTGGTCATGGAGACAGAGGCTGCAATCGGGAAGTGTTTTTTTTATGTTCGCTCCAAGCTGCAGGGTAAAACTGAACCATATTCTGGTTGTCGGATGTTCGAAGCGCATACAACACAAACTCATTCCGATACTGACTGAAGCGCAAAACAGGAGAGAAACGGATATGTCCATATGGTCCAATTTCATTCACTGAATGAGGGCTCATCTTTCATTACACAGCAAGCCCATCAGGCTCGTGTGTAGACCTATTTATATTTTGTGCGTGCCCCGAGACCCTTGGTCATGGAGGCAGAGGCCAAACTCAAGCTGGAAATATTAAATGCTTGTTTGCCAGCATAAATTACAGGGAAAACTGAGGGGGGCATGAGGGAAATTCCAAATGGAGCCGGTATTAGCTCAAAGTCATTCCTTAATTTTATGCACTTGGTTGGACTGCAAAACCGTTGTGTATAGATCTATCAGCTGACTGAAAAGAGCGGCATCCATGCCTCCACTGAAAAATCACAGACAAAGCACTCTGCGCATTTGTTCACGATCATTCTGTTGGAGATTACGCTCTCATTCCAGCCCTCTCGTTCTGCGGCCAGGCTCACCAGCCCATGCATGATCTCCACCGCAGCGAGCAGTTCGCTTCAACGGGGAGGGGAGTGAGAGAAAGGCCAAAGCCACTCCTCCATTGCCTTATTCGTGTGCATTCTCACAGAATGATACAGAAAAAGTCAATAGGGACAAAGGAGCCAATTTGTTCCTTACCTTCCAACGACAAAAATCTCTCATACAGTGTTTTTTTAATGATGACGGCTCAAGACGTGAATGGTTTCTCTTTGGCACGTTTCATTCATCAGAATATAGCCACCGAGCTAGGCCACAGAGCATGTATGACGAGACTCGCTCTTTCGCACAGGGGGAGGGCGACAAACACGAGAAAGAACCTGATGTCCATTCGCACCCTAAACTTCTCAGACACAAAGCCAAAATCCCAAACAGCTCCCGCACAAGGAGCTCCAAATCTGGAGGCCGTGGAACTGGAACTGGGCGTAATGCCTAGTGGTTGCAAGCCACTAGACAAATTGCAAGCGCAGCTGTCCCTGTCAGACCCTTGTAATGTTTGGAAAAAACACATAAAAATTTCTCTGAAATCTACACTGTAGATTTAATCTACTACAACGTATTACGTGTTCGCCACTCAAAAGGGAGGATTAATAGTCCTTGCCTCGACGTGAGTCTCTGGAACAAACACGGGCTTAGACAAAATTGTGCACTGAAGAACAAAAAATATCTCGATGGCACAAAGCGAGTGCTTTTATGGAGCCTGTGACGTAGCTCTCAGGGCCATCAGCCAATAAACTGGCTTGATTTTATAAGGGCTTCAGACCACGTGACACTCAGGGGTGTGTCCCAATGCGATTATGCAGCTTGAGTTCCTATGAAAGGGAACTTAAAAACATATTTTAACATGAGTTTAATCGAAGAGCAAGGGTTGCAAAAAAGGTCAAATATTGAAATATTCATTTAGACCCAAAATGTCTCTTTGTAATTGTTATAATACTGTATGTCTCCACCACAACGTTTTAATTGCCAATCCATTTTAATTGTTCAATGTTATCATCACATTCAATTAAATGTTTTTTTTTTACAGATGAAATTACATCCTTTTTTAATGGTCAGTTTTGAATACTTCATACAGTAAAAATATCACCTACAGTCAGAGACAAAGAATAGGATGTCTTGGTGTTTCTGGCAAGTATTACCACAATATTAAATTATAAAATCAGTGCAGTATCTGATCTCACACGTCTCACTTTAAGGGCACTCTTTTTTAATAAATGTAATTATGAATCCATCAGGTGAGAGTTTTGAGGAGAAAAAACTTTAAAAGGAAAGGTAACTACTTGGGTAATACATGCTTAGTAAGTATATTTATCCATTCCCTACAAAGTGTAAGGCTGACCCAGACATTTTTGACTCCTGGTGGATCCAAGGGTATTTATTACATCCTTAGGTGTTTTTATATCTGTTGTCATTCAGTAGTGTGGGATGTTATTTACAGTCAAAGCCTCCAGACTGCTCTTTACTTTCCCCTGAAGCAGAGAAGGTGAGAAAGGGCATTCTCTGAGAATTAAGTGTTGAGGTTGCAATGCCCTCTGCACAGCTCCCTGTATCTGTTTTTGGTCATGGCAATGGCTAATTCTCTCCATGCCCCCTTTGCTCAACCCCTATTTTAAGGCTGTGGACCAAACTCTCGTAAAACGTCTCCTTTTCTTTACCTTCATCAATTTGCAGGTCAAACTTTTTATTTATTTTTTTCGGCAGGGCAGTCCTCTTTTAGTCAAGGTCTCAGGTTATTTTACAAAATGCTCTGAAAAAATATAAGAATGATCAGTGAAATACCACTATAGAGCAGACATTATATAGCCTTGCATTTCTATGACATTCACTACCCCGTTTTAAAATTGTAGTTTGTGAAATAGGAACTAAACCACGAAATATGGATCCTGTTTTTTCTTTTTTTTTTATATATATATATATATATTTATTTTTTCTATGTGCAAGATTATAAAGTGTTGGAAGTAAGAACTTTAAAGCCTTCAGTTTAAATATGCTCAATAGCTTTTCTCTTTTATATCACACAGTGTGCATACAAATCATGGCTATGCTTTTACAGATTTCTTTTCTTCTTTATCAGATGACTGTCAATTGACCAAATATTCTTCAAAGATACAGGTATGCCAAGCTCATTTCATAGTCATTGGGTAGCTAGGTAGTATTCATACAGTGCTGTGCTGAGTCAGGCAAAATACAAGAGGGTGAATGAGAGAGAAAATGCTTGCCACCAAATCAAAGCAATCAAAATATCACACTATTTAAGAAAGTTAAACTGAAGGGCTACTATGGCTGTGAAAAAGCAAACACAGTTTGAAGGAGCTAAAGTTTACCAGTTGGAAAATCAATATGTCAGAGAAGATATAATTTAGAAATTGCACTACTGAATTAGAATGGAAGACTAATTAAAAACTGCTTTGACACTGTTCAATACACTGTAATGATGTGCTATATTGTAAGCCCTTCATTGGAAACAGGCTGACTGAAAAATCCATTCTTGTCAAGTTATGAATTATCAAAGGCCTTCCCACTAATTGGGCTCTGCTAAATCAATGAATGCCAGACACTGAGGATGCAGGCCAAGTGATGTGCTCTCCAAAATTTCCAAAAACAGGCATGGCCTTTAATTAACTAATTGTAAAATTAACAGAAACGTATACATTGCATAAAAATATCACTTGAGCTGTCTTCTTCAATATTCACATACAGCCTCTAACCTTATATACTTTTATTTAACACTGTACGGCTCCACAGAGAATGGAGTCTCAGATTATTCCTATTTCCGGGCATCTGCCTCTTTAGTATAAATTTGATTTGCTCCTGTACTTGCTGGTGATGTTCACCTCCATGTTCTGTTTAGCTTAAATTTTCTTGTTTTGTCGAAGATGGGTCAACCTCAAACTTCTCATTATTTAGCCATATTCAGTGTTGATGTTTTGATGGTAATATATGCATCATTAAATCTGAACATTTAATTACTAATAAAAGAGTCTCATAACTCATCAAAATGTCAGATATGAATTTGATGTATGACCTTTAGATATTTTATAATTGTACAAGTACCATGGTTCTGCACATCATGTAAATGGAAAGAAAAGTCAAATTTTTTATGACCAACATAGAGAAAACACACGGTAAATCTGCATGTTTGTTCCAAAGTTTGGAAAGCATACAGTACTCTGATTTTAGCAAACCAAAAATGTTACCTCCTGCTGTCAATTTGCCAATGAGATCAGTCTGTGAATATAATATATACAAAAAGATTTATTTCAGGGTTCAAATAAGGTTCAGTTAGGACTATGGAAAAACATGTTTCTCCTCTGTGAAAAAGTGAAAGGTTAAAACAGCACAAATTATGTCAACAACAAAGCACAAAGCATCTGAATGCAAAATAATTACTCTCGTTTCCCTTCAGAGTTTATACATGCAGGGCCGGCCCGTGGCATAGGCAGAATAGGCAAATGCTAGGGGCGCCGCCCACCCCTTGGGGCGCCTGAGCGTCCAAAGTATTTTTATTTTTTTTTAACAATACAACTTTAATACTACAGATTAAAAAAAAATATATATATATATATATATATATATATATATATATATATATATATATATATATATATATATAGCTGATCATCCCACAAAAACATAACTACATTGCTTTCCGATCCACCCCGGTCCAAGTGACGTATCAATCCCCCCATCCCCCGCTACACTTAAAGACATCCATTACCTGTTTGAAATTGTGACGGATGGCCGAATTCACAGATAAATTATCATTATGTCAAAAGACCAAAGCCCTCTGGTGCCCAGGGAAGAAAAAAAAAGAAGAGAAGAGGAAGAAAACGGGATAAAGATAGAGGTAATGAATGTGATGTATCTGTTTATCTATGTTGCATTATGCATAAGTTAGCAGTTAGTTCGACGATCGATGCTAGTAACGTTTGCTAATTTGAAATAGCTTATCATGACAGTTAGTTGAACTTGTGCACTATTTTATGGTATTTTTATTTGAATTGGCTAAATTAGTAATGTGTAGTTAGTAGGACATTGCTACCATCTAACTGTTACTGGAAAACAAACACTTTCAAAATTAATTTTTTGAAAATGTAACTACTGTATGTATGCTAGACAAGTGCTCAATACAGTTTTGTGCATGAATACCAGATGTAATTATTCTTGCTGTTTGTGTGTTTAATTGTAGTATTTAGTATTTGATTTGAATTCAACCTCTAATAAATGCATAAAAAGAGCTCATATTTGCGTTATAGCTCGCAACCACATCACAAATCGAGAATCCATAATATATTTCTTTATATTTAAAACATTTTCAGACCTTTTTTTCCTCATAAAATTGAATTGGTGTTATCTTTTGAACTCTTGGCATGAAAACAAACATGAGGTTTCAAATGATATATAGTTTGTCAATATTACTTTAGGTTTTTATTAAGATATTATTGTTGTTAAATTTGGAGTGCTCCTCAACTTTCCCAACATGTCCAAAGAAGAGTTGGTAGAGCACTGTCAGACCCTGAGCACAGTTTTAAGTCATGATGGACAGCCAGATATTGATGGCAGGGAACTTGTATTGGAAATGCAAAACTTTCCACATCTGCCATCAAAAAACATGACAAACATTGAGCTCCTGACTTTCCTGCACAAGAAGAAGGTGACGGAAATTTACGCCAATATGTGGGTCGCGCTGAGAATCTCTGCCACTCTACCTGTTACCGTCGCTGCTGCTGAAAGGAGCTTCTCTAAGCTCAAACTGATTAAAAACTACCTGAGATCTACATCAAGAACGTCATTTACACATTTAGCAGATGCTTTTATCCAAAGCAACTTACAGCGCAATTATTACAGGGACAATCCCCCCAGAGCAACCTGGAGTCAAGTGCCTTGCTCAAGTGCACAATGATGTTGGCCGTGGGGTTCAAACCAGTGATCTTCTGATTAACAGCCCTGTGCTTCAGCCACTACGCCACCACCACTCTCTAGACTCAATCTTAGCCAATTCATAAGCCAAGCTGGTAAATTTCAAAAGCCACATTTAAAAATGCCTTCTGGGTGTACTGTTACATCAAAATGTGAGACTTAAAGTTAATTCTTATTGGTTAAAAGCTCCCAGAGTAGACACATTGTGATTTGCTTTAATGTTTACTGTGTGTGTTCATGCATTTCATGTCTTTTATTTTGAAGTTTAGTTCCTGTTTCTGGTCATGTGATGTAGGCTACATGTTCATGTGTCTTGTTTTCATTGGTTGATTATCTTGATTAGAGGTCTGTTTGTTCATTGGTTTATGTTCTCCCATGTCCATGTATTTAAACCCTCATGTTTTCCATTGTCCTTTGTCATGAATTGTGTGTGATTGTAACTTTGTTGGATAGTTCATGCCATGCCAAGTCAAGTCAAGTCATGTTTTTTTTCATGTGTGATTTACAGGTTTTTGGATTTCACTACTGTAAATAAACTGCACCTGGGGTTCCTACCTCATAGTCTTTTTCATTGCCAGCTCCAGCAGCAACGTTACACTGCAAATTTGTAGAAGCTGTTTTTATAATTCATCCATAATCCATCCATCGTCAACCACTTATCCTGTGTACAGGGTCACGGGGGGCTGGAGCCTATCCCAGCTAACATTGGGCGAAAGGCGGGGGACACCCTGGACAGGTCGCCAGTCCATCACAGGGCCACACATAGACAGATATACACTCACACTCACATCCACGGCAATTTTTTTTGGAGACACCAATTAACCTAGCCTGCATGTCTTTTGGATGGTGGGAGGAAGCCGGAGTACCCAGAGAGAACCCACGCAGACACGGGGAGAACACACAAACTCCACACAGAAAGGCCGGGGCAACCAGGGTTTGAACCCACGACCTTCTTGCTGTGAGGCGACAGTGCTAACCACTGCACCACCGTGCCGCCCTTGTTTTTATAACAAAGTTACAGTTTGACGACCCAGAATTGGCATGTGTATACATTATGTTTTATAAATAATCTGTATCTGAATTACTTTCAAATAAAGTGCTTGTTTTTGGCACCAAAGAAAGTGTTATGTAATATCTGCTGGTCATGCTTAAGTACACATTATTTTGAGATATTATCTCAGTGACAGACCAATATAAGGTGTGTGATTAATTGCGTTTGTAATGAGGTGTTTCATACCAAACATTCATTAATTCTTGTACTGATAAGCTCATCTCATCATTAAAATCTGAGGCATCAGACTGGGTTGTTCTAAATCAGGAAGTACATACATTATGGTGAAAATTTACTATTGTGGATAATTGATTATATGTTTAGAACAGTTCCCAACTTTTCCCAACTTTTCTCATTTGTTGATTCTGTAAAAGGCCATTCCACTGGTCCAATTGTGTTTTCCAGCTGGATGGCAAATATATGTGCTTTTCAGGCACACATTTGGTTTTACATCTTAAACTTTGGTTTAGTTTGATCCGACTCTAATTATTAATAGACCTCAAATTTGGACTAAATTATGATTATATCTAAAATAATGATCAGTAACTGATTGGAACCTTAGTGTTTGGATTACTCTGTCTCATTATTCGTTCATTAGGTGGCAATGTCTCTTAGGGTCTTATGCCAGCCGGATAATACGTAGATCCCGTGGTCAGTTTCAAAAAAGTCAGCGGTTGCAGGGTTTTCTAATATCATTCAATTAAGCTGGCATACAATCAAATGAAAGTTAATTTAGTCACGTACAAACAACTTAAGTTATTGATATGTCAGTGACTGATGAACCAGAGGGTTTGCTCGCACTTATGGTTCACAGTAACAATCATATCCTGACCTATGTTCTCGCGGTAACATCATGTTGCTTAATTTACTGGAAATAAAGAGTTTAGAAAGATTCAGAATAATCAAAATAACAATTTATTATACAGGTATACGCCTATTATGCCAATTACATAATTTAATCAATTCAGAAATAATTAATACAAAACATAGATGCATACCTGACTTGTATTACAGAACATGGTATTGGATTGTCACACACACACTTTAATCTGGCAACATAAATCCCCCTGAACCTCTTGTGAGTTACCTTTAAGTATACAGACAGTATAAACATCATCAAGAGAATGATACTCAGGTTGTGAGCTTGCAGTCTGAATTCAATGTGATGAGATGCATTCCACGAAATAATGCAAAATCAACACGCCGTTCTATTGCATTGTGATATTGTCTACGCCTGTGTCACATATTACAAAGCTAATATTCTTAATAATAATCCAGACTGCATGTATACTGTATAATTCGCTAGGGATCAGCTATTGTGTGTGCTGAACATGTGCGTGTGTTCCGAGAACGCTCGTGGTAATGTGTATAAGCGCCTGAGCGGTCCAATACATTTAAAAATTCTACCAAAATGCCCTTATTGGTGAGGAATTCATGTAAAAAATTCATGTCTAAAGTGAATGTAAACAATGCGGGGAAAAGAGGATTTGAAAGTGTCAGACTTGTAAGTGCACAGTAAATGTAAGCTAATAGACCTGCTGCTGTCTAGTGTGTCATAATATTAATGGAATAGTTCACCCAAAAATGAAAATTTGCTGATAATTTACTTGCCCTCATGCCATCCAAGATATACCAGTTTCGTTTTTCATTAAAACCGAATTTAAGATTATTAGGATTTCATTCCATTCCTCCTTTAAACAATGCGTATGATTGTACAATTTTTGACGGTCCAAAATGCATTTAGGGTGCATCAAAATAATCCACATGACTGCAGTTGACAAATAAAGTTCTTCTGAACCCAAACGATTGATTATTTTTAGAAACAAAACAATACTTATATACTTTTTAACTACAAATATTTTCTTCTGTACATCTCTGTGACGCGCGCTCATGAGAGGGATGATGTAAGCTCATTGGTAAGGTGACAAATGGAGGAGGCAGGAAGCATGTCATTGTTTACAAGAGAAACTAGCACAGACCAAGTGCCATTCACAAACCAAAGCATCCTGCCCGGGCCGCGGTACCCACATTGCCCGGAAAAGAGAGCTGTTCCCTCACCCCTTTGGTCACCTAACCATTGCCCCCATACGGCATTCTCACGGCAGTCTGACGCCATGCACCTACAGTCATGGCACCATGGATGTGCCCCCCCATGGATTCGACTGTAGACTCCCGGCTGGCTTGTTCTGACGAGTCTAGAGGATGCCTCCATAGGACCTCCTCCTCAATCACTGTCCAACCCCCAGCCGGGTACGCGGAGCAAGGTAAGTGCTTTGAGTTTTTTACTCACCACAATTGTTTCGGGACGCAACTTTGCTCCCCGACAAATTACCTGCTCCCCACTCTGCGAAGCCCCACTGGATACGTCATATGTGATCGTCCCCTTAGTGGCCCCTGCTCAGAGCTTGGACGCATCGTTTACACTTCCAGCCTGTTGTACTGGCGGGCCGGGACCATCCGACTTGGCGACGTGATTTAGTTCGCCAGGCACAGGGGTGTGATAGAGCCGTCTCTCCAGCCGAGATGAAGCCAGGGTTCTACGGTCCTCACTTCATTGTACCCAAGACAGGCGGTGCGTGGCGGCCAATCTTGGACCTACGAGTTCTGAATCGGTCCTCCCATTCAGACTCCCATTCAAAGGTGCTCACTTATTCTAACATGTGTCCAGCATCTAGATTGGTTCGCAGCAGCAGACCTGAAGGATACGTACTCGTAGTCTCATTTTGCCTCGGCACAGACCCTTCTTACGGCTCACGTCCGACGGCCCAATGTACTAGTAGACACAGAGGCCCCCCCACTAGAATTTTATACTAACTGAGTTTAATTTATCTGAACAATTAAACAGCAGTGAACTTTTATTCTGTCAAAGTATTGAGGAAGACGATGGTGCAAGTTGACCAATCAGAAGAAAGGGCCATTTCAGGTCCACCCATATGTGAGAATCAAATATTTCAGACATATATTAGTGAAATCAAATAATCAAAATGCACAGTATCCCATTGCTATTTTTCCAAATTCCTATTTTTAACTTGAACGTTAAATCTAAATTATGAAAAACAAGTCATTGAATATGAACTAAACTAATGATACACATATTTACATACAATTAGATATTTGTTATTTACAAGATTTAGGTTTGTTTTAAAGTGATTTTGAACTATGAGGGGCAGGAGGATGGAGAAGCAGAGAAAATAGATGTGGGAAGATAACAATGAAACTTTTCACTCCCGGTTGGTGTTTCTGAGATTGAGACAGTGTCTTTGCGAGAAAGCTGGTATGTTGATTTTTCAGAGATTGAACTTATTGTCCTGGGCCTTCTTTTGTTTTGTCAGGGGGTTGTGCCCGTGGGTGTAGACCTTCAGGCACCTTCGCCTTACAATTCTAACACTGAACCATGAAGTCCAATATTTTTTTAAATATTTTTCTGGGATGCATCTCTTGACAGTTACATTTTCTAGGCTTATTGCATCAGACACCTCTGTCAAACCAAGTGATTAGCTCTACGAGAGAGAGAGAGAGAGAGAGAGAGAGAGAGAGAGAGAGAGAGAGAGAAATATTTTGTTGTCTCTAGTTTTGAAGAATGATGATGGTAATAACAATGGGGATTCTGGTGCAATTGGAAGTAAAGATAAGGAAGAATAAACTGAAAAGTGAACTGGCTGCAATAGCATTAAACATTTTTAAAATGACATGAATTTCATTGCATTAGACAACAAAAAAATTATAATAATAAAATAAAAAGATAATAATATTCTAGACATTTTCCCAGAAGTAGCTTCACTTTTCTGAGCATTTTTTTCAATTGTCTTTAATCAAATGGGCAGGTTTGCACCAGCTGTGTATAATGTATCATGTACATTGGGACGTAAGGTTTACACTAAGGGCTTAGTAACTATTAGTTAGTTACAAACTTAGTTTGTAACTAACTAAGTTTGTTAGTTACAAACTTAGTTTGTAACTAAGTCAGTGCTTAAATTGGTTGCACCACCTGTTCTTAAGGCAAGACTTAGCTAGTAGGTCATAAGCTAAGCTCTCCTTAATGTATAGTCACATAATATGACGTTTACTTCTTTTGATCCAATAAGAAACCTTCAAATTTGTACACAGAGCTGTTAAAACGCAGTGAATTTCAATTTGATATTGTTATGGTTGATGCTCAAACCTCATTTGCTCATGGAACTGTCAGCTGTGATAAATTATATCCCCATTAATATATGATATGTAATAAAAGTAGATTTGATTAATAGTATATAACCCTTTGTAAATAACAACGTATAGGGACTGTATCTAAAATAAATAAGGGGTGATAAATAAATACTGATACAACAGGCAGGAAAAATAGACATTTATTCATTTTAATATCATATATATACATTTTGAATGCACCCTGAAAACTTCACCTTTAGATTGGTTTCATACTGAAGAGCTGCTTTTTTTCTCTCGTAAATGTAAACGAATGTAAATGTCAACATCATACTGTATGTTGAATAGATTGAAGGCTGTCAAGCAAAACTCAAGCTCATTGATGTCATAAAATATCAGTCTGCTTTTTTATTCAAACCGTTACTCCTGGTCAGAGGCTTCAGTAAATATATAATTTATACGTAAGGTTACGTTATACCTAAGTTTAATGGTACAGTAGTGTGTAAATTGTGACTTAGTGCCCATTTACACCACATCTAGGCTAAGTTGTAACTTACATATAGCTGATGCAACCGGCCCCGGGTTCCAAGGTCATTTTTAGAGGATGTGTAAAGTAATTTATCAAGTTAACACAGGTGTTCTAGCAGAGTAACCACAGGTGTAGTTCAGACCATAACAAACTAACTGTTGATAAATTCCACTAAAGTTTAACAACCAGAAAGTGTCCAAATACTTGTCTTTGTTATTTCTACTTTTCTACTTTTTCAAAACAACTTCTTCTTTTAAATGAAAAGTGTTCTGGTGCTATCATCTCTAAAATATATACCATTCTTGGTTTGATATTTTGCAATCTAATTTAATGTAATTATTGCGGTCGTAAGTGTGGCTTAATTTGGCTTAATCCAAAAAACTAGTCGGACTATTGCACACTTTAGTAATATTGAATGCTTTTAAAGAGTCCAAAGGCTGGATGTTCATTATGCTGTGCAAAAGCAAAAGGCTGTAACTTCTTCTTTAGTCGAAAATTAGTTATATATATTTTTGAGACATTCAAGACCTCCTTTATCATGTGGATAAGTATCTTTAGTTAATTGTGTTGTTTTTTCGAGAAATTAATGGATTGTCTTAACAGTAACTTTCAAAAGCCCAGCAGAAAAAAGGCAGAACTCCATATCTCAAATTACAGCTCTTTGACTTTGTTTTGGATGCTCAAATTGAGTTAGGGTACTCTGCCTTTGTTTAGGAATGCGTCAAAATGAAAGGTTTGCCACGTATGACGGTGTAGCCTGTATACTGTCATACATCTGTCATTGAAGCAATCTGACACACACAACACCTGAATAAAAGTTTAGTAAACAAATATTGTTGAGTGTTTTTACTATAGCATTAAACCCTCTGGGGTCGATGGACGGGCCGGTGCATCCTGGAGGATTTTTTTTCCTCATAACAGCAGAAACAACTTAAAATACTCTGTCATTTTTGGACATACAGCTACGTTTAAGACATCATTAGAAACTATAAAGGCTCTACTTTTATTTGTGTACACTCACAATAACACCAACACCTTGTGCTTTTGTAAAATAAAGAAAATAAATAGGGTATGCTTTCAGCAGTCTCTGTCTCTGCGAGCATCTTTCTGAAACACGTCACAAAAATTAATTGAATCTCCGCAAATTATCACACAAACATGAAACATTGTCTAAATAAAGCATAAAATATCTACTTTTAAATAAACCAATCAAATTGAAAACAAATATTCTCCTGCAATGTAATCTGTATGAAACAAAGCGATGTACAGTTTTCCCTGGCTCAGCTAATTATCCCTAATGGGATCACACCCATGCTCAGAGGGCTTATTCATATGGTAATATGCTAAGACGATTAATGCAAATGATAAACGCCCCTGAGGCAAGTTATATTTATATTTTATATATATATATATATATATATATATATATATATATATATATATACACTCACCTAAAGGATTATTAGGAACACCATACTAATACACCATACTAAAATGTTTGACCCCCTTTCTCCTTCAGAACTGCCTTAATTCTACATGGCATTGATTCAACAAGGTGCTGAAAGCATTCTTTAGAAATGTTGGCCCATATTGATAGGATAGCATCTTGCAGTTGATGGAGATTTGTGGGATGCACATCCAGGGCACGAAGCTCCCGTTCCACCACATCCCAAAGATGCTCTATTGGGTTGAGATCTGGTGACTGTGGGGGCCATTTTAGTACAGTGAACTCATTGTCATGTTCAAGAAACCAATCTGAAATGATTCGAGCTTTGTGACATGGTGCATTATCCTGCTGGAAGTAGCCATCAGAGGATGGGTATGGTGGCCATAAAGGGATGGACATGGTCAGAAACAATGCTCAGGTAGGACATGGCATTTAAACGATGCCCAATTGGCACTAAGGGGCCTAAAGTGTGCCAAGAAAACATCCCTCACACCATTACACCACCACCACCAGCCTGCACAGTGGTAACAAGGCATGATGGATCCATGTTCTCATTCTGTTTATGCCAAATTCTGACTCTACCATCTGAATGTCTCAACAGAAATCGAGACTCATCAGACCAGGTAACATTTTTCCAGTCTTCCACTGTCCAATTTTGGTGAGCTCTTGCAAATTGTAGCCTCTTTTTCCTATTTGTAGTGGAGATGAGTGGTACCCGGTGGGGTCTTCAGCTGTTGTAGCCCATCCGCCTCAAGGTTGTGCATGTTGTGGCTTCACAAATGCTTTGCTGCATACCTCGGTTGTAACGAGTGGTTATTTCAGGCAAAGTTGCTCTTCTATCAGCTTGAATCAGTCTGCCCAATCTCCTCTGACCTCTAGCATCAACAAGGCATTTTCGCCCACAGGATTGCCACATACTGGATGTTTTTCTCTTTTCACACCATTCTTTGTAAACCCTAGAAATGGTTGTGCATGAAAATCCCAGAAACTGAGCAGATTGTGAAATACTCAGACCGGCCCGTCTGGCACCAACAACCATGCCACGCTCAAAATTGCTTAAATCACCTTTCTTTCCAATTCTGACATTCAGTTTGGAGTTCAGGAGATTGTCTTGACCAGGACCACACCTCTAAATGCACTGAAGCAACTGCCATGTGATTGGTTGATTAGATAATTGCATTAATGAGAAATTGAACAGGTGTTCCTAATAATCCTTTAGGTGAGTGTATATAGTACTATTAATGCAGTATTAAAATCTACAGCTACAACATTTCCTGAAGCTTCTTCGTGAGTTTTTAACTTCAAAGATTGATGCCTTTAAATCTGCCATCATTACCCATGATTTAGGTCCCTTAATTTCTGTACCGTGTTCGGTTCACCTTTCAGTGTTTGAATCTGTATCTTTTTCTTATTTAGTAGATGTGATTCAGCACATTCACTCGATGTTGTTCCCACTCGCATTTTTAGAGAGGTTTTAGACATTTTGGGACCTAGCCTCTTGTCAATAATAAATAGCAGTTTTATTAATGGCGCTGTGCCATCCTGTTTTAAACATGCTGTTGTGAAACCTCTGCTTTTGATTCTTCAGATTTAAAGATTTATCGTCCTATTTCCACACTGTCATTTTTGTCAAATGTCCTTGAAAATGTTGTTTTCAATCAACTTGGAGTAATGGTATTATGGATAAATACCAGTCGGGTTTTAAAGTCAAACATAGCACATAATCTGCTCTTATCAAAGTGACAAATGATCTGTTGCTGGCAGTTGATTCAGGTAAAAGTGCCATTCTAATTCTCCTGGATCTCAGTGCAGCCTTTGACACCATTGATCACAATATTCTTTTGGATCGGGAAATTGGGTGGGCATTCAAAACACTGCCCTTGTGTGGTTCTCATCTTATCTTAAGGGGAGATCATTTTCAGTTGAGTTATGGAATCATTCTTCTGCCTCTGCTTCTATCACCTGTGGAGTACCTCAAGGCTCGATTTTGGGACCACTTTTATTCTCGTTATACATATTACCATTACAGTCTAACTATAAAATAGATTATCATTGTTATGCAGTTGATATTCAGCGCTATCTGCCTTTGAAATCCACTGATAATTCAGCAATAGAATTTTTGATGGGTTGTCTGAAATATATTAAAATATGGATAGCGTCTAATTTTCTCCAAGTAAATGATTCTAAGACAGAAGTTGTATTTTAGGGAAAAACTGATCCTTTTAATAATTTGACTAGTCATTTAGGGCCTTTGGCCTCTAATTTTCATACAGAGGTAACCTTTGTGTCATTTTTGACTCTCATTTAAAATTTGACAAACAAATAAAGGCTGTGGTTAGAGGTGTTTTTTTCCAACTCAAAATTAAAACCTTTTTTTATCTTTAAAGGATGTGGAGATTGTAATCCATGCTTTTATTTCTTCTAGACTGGATTATTGTAATGCACTGTATTTAGGTTTATCTCAAGCATCACTTTCTCATCTTCAGACTGTGCAAAATGCAGCTGCAAGGCTCCTGACGGGAACTAGGAAATATGACAGTGTTACTCCGGTGCTGGCTTCTCTACACTGGTTACCTGTCTAATACAGGATTCAGTTTAAGGTTTTATTGTTGGTATATAAGGGCCTCCATGGGCTGGCACCACTTTATATTTCCGAACTTCTCCATCAATATCAGACTCCAAGGACTTTAAGATCGTCTCAGAGTCTACTGTTGTGTGTTCCAAGGACTCGTCTTAAAACTATGAGTGATCATTCTTTTTCTGTCATGGGCCCTCACTTCTGGAATGATTTGCCAATATTGATTAGGTCTTGTCCAACATTAGATCTTTTTAAGTCTAATCTAAAGACCCATCTGTTCTCCCTTGCTTATGAATCATTGTAATATATTGTGCACTGTCATCTTATGGTGTTATTTTATTTTATTTATACTATTTATTACATGTTGGTCAGTTTTGTACAGCACTTTGGTCAGCATTTGTTGTTTTTAAGTGTGCTATAGAAAGAAACTTTGATTGATTGATTGATTGATTAATTGTTTGATAAAATACTATATATTCCTGTGATGTAAAGCTGAATTTTCAGCATCATTACTCCAGTCTTCAATGTCACGTGATCCTTCAGAAATCATACTAATTTGTTGGTTTTCTGCTCGTCTTTCAACAGTTTTGTACTATTTTTTTCAGGATTCTTTGATTAATTGACAGTTCAAAATAACAGCATTTATCTGAAAAAGAAAGCTTTTTTAACATTATACACTACCGTTCATAAGTTTGAGGTCAGTACGTTTTTTATTTTTTTGGAAAGAAATGAATTATTTTATTCTGCAAGGATGCATTATATTGATTAAAAGTCGACATTAAAGACATTTATAATGTTACAAAAACGTTCTATTTCAGTTCAAAATACTTGTGGGGATATTGATTGCGATCCAGCAAGTTAAAAACATGGACAGTTCTTGATAATTGTCTGGCTATTAGTTTCCTGGCATTTGGATCTGATGAGCTGTTCTGCTACACACCTGAAACCACCATTGTTGCTCTTATGGAGTTTCCCCTCACTCCAGTCACAGCACCACAGCCAGCACCAAAGCCCGCCCAAATCGATGTCCTTTTATGCCCCCAAAAAGGAGGGCTTTCTGGTTTTCACTGCCTGTGAGCAATGTTGTGGAGAATGACAAGTAAGAACACCATGAAACAACAAGAAATTAACAGGATTCCATGTTCACTTACAGTACTTATACATGATTTATTATCTCTTATTCCAATCCCATGCATTTTAAATTTGTACATTTTTATATCTTTGCATTCCATTATTAATTAAATTATTATGTTTACTCATTAGAAATATGCTTATCTTGTATTTATTCATATAATTCAGTGTCACCTATCTGCAGTCAACCTGTTAGTTTTGCTGCACACCAATTAAATATATTCTATACCGCAATAGAGGTATGTGTCATGTCTAATGTATTAAAAATAGCATTAGAATACAACCATAGCACAGGATAGTACATGGCTATAAGTAATAGTAAATCATCCAAAATAAATGTAATGATCACTAGGTTTTATACAGGTGTTACTATAATGATTATGTAAATGGCGTTCAGCAACCAAATGTTGATAATGTGGAAGTTACAGTCTTTTGCCTTGGCGTGACTTCTCACTTTTTGCAGACAATACAAAGGCAGAGTACAGTAACTTCAAAATAGTGATCAAAAGTCAAGTTTGAGATCAAGATTTTTTTTAAGTACATACATTTATTTACTAAAACATCACATTTCCAGATTTTCTGTGTCCTACCTATAATACATTTGGCTGGACAACTAAAACACTTTAAAGTAATTTTTCTCAGTTCCACACTATAGCGAGTTAAGGTCTTTTGCCTTTGTAGGGCAGCATAGTTGTCTGTCACGTGTTGACATATTTCCTATCAAAACAGGTTTTGAAGTGTACATATTGAAGGGTTCATCTAACTTTTGTTGTTCTTTTCTTTGTATTGGCCCTTATTTTTGTTTTTTGCCATGTCACAGCCATGAACCATAATTTGCTACTTGCTAGTCAGTTGCAGGATATGGGACATTCTCATCCTACAGAGAATTATATTGGACATACATTTGTATAGTGCAGCATTAGTCACCAATATTTTTGGTCAGTTTCCCTGGAAGTGTGAGTAATCAATTAGTTTAGTAATAAATATTTTAGCAAAATGGTTCATTTTGTCAACATTTATAAGTACAATACCATATAGATGGCCTTTTAAAAGCAAATAAACAAAAGCCACATAACCTATATTTTGAATTCTTGGCATCTTTTATGTAAAATAATGACAAGAAATTGATTGAAAGGTTAGAAAGGTAAAGACAAAGGATTACATATCAGCTTGAATTAAGGGCAATCTGATGATAGTGGAAACTCAGACACACCTGAAAAGCTCTCTGGTCCATCGCTCGATACGCTTGAGTGGTAGCTGGAGAGTGTTAATGAATTTAGCCCATGATCCTCTCACCACCTCCTGACCTGTTAATAGACTCCCAGGGGCCAGTCCATCACCGTGCACTCTTGTCTTCCCTGTTACCTCTGAAAACAGAAGGAAAAAAAGTCACTTATGAACACAACTTAAGCTTTCCAAAGCCTGAAAACAACCTACATAACAGTCAGCTAAACACTGTGTGCATTTTAATTAATAAGAAGCCAATAACTCTGGAACAAAGCCTACTGTCTGTCTACTGTGCTTTGGAAACAATGCAAGCTTGTCAGGGAACAGCTATGGCTGGTCTTTATTGAACAAAGTATTGTGATGACCAGGCACTGATTCCTGAAATGTTAATTACTTATGCAATCTACTTCATTATAATCTTCTTCATTAAGGAAAGCAAAGTGAAAAGATAACTTTTTATGGCTATTAATACAGTATTAAAGAAGGTGAACTAATAATGGGGGGTGGGGCTTTTCCTTTCACTGCTATCTCACCCGAAACACACGCACTCACACACGTTTTGGCCAAACTCGCAGTTAATCCAGACAGCAGGGACATGTTTTCGGGATGTGGGTAGAAGAGAGACTTGCTCAACTCTTGAATTGAATCTATTATGAATCAATTCAGGGTTCACTGGTTATAATCTCTGAACTGTCTATCCAACAGACAGCCTGCCACAAACGGATGGCACCATTCATCAGATTTACGTAATGACCCGAAATACTCACCACACTTCAAAACAAATACATTTACTGTGCGCTAAAGCATGAAAGTCTTGCTGTGACACAAATTAGAGATGCCACTCAGCAGAGAGTTGGAAATGTTGCGTAGGCACAGAAAGACACAGCAGGAAGAAGAGACTGATTAGCTAAAAGACAATTTTGAACCATACTGACCTCAAACCAAAACCAGAGCTCATTTAATCTGCTCTCAAATCATTGTTCTCAGTCAAACAGGATATGATGAGCAAAAAGTTAACCAGGCTTACAATGTAAAAATTGCTCTGTATTAAGATTAATCTGCTCATGACAATTTTTTTTTGTTGTAAATTTTCTTTAAAAGTTTGAGCATTTAATTATTCACAGAGTAGAATATTTCACCCTCTTTAATTTACTGTATATAATCTCTAGGGTTGTTAATGTCATGTGTTAATTTATTGCAAATAATGATATAAAATTAAAGCATTACAAAAATGTGCAATTGATTATGCCCCTGGACTCAAATGAAAATTAAGTAATACAAGCAATACAATTTCACATAAAAAATTTAATTCTGAAAAGTTTCTTAGCCTCAAGTTGTGTAAAACCTTCTTGCTTGAGTTAAATACAAATGGTTCCAGATACATTGCTCCAGATTTGGCCAAATAGATGGCAAACACTAACAGTTTTTACTTTGTGTCGTAACTGAATATGTCATGCCAGTTTGAATATGCTGAGTGGAGAATGAGATGTGAAAGGTAAAATACTAGTGAATGACAGCTTTTGGTCTGTTCCTCACACTTATCTTTCTGTGTCACCTCATAACTTTGCTGATTCCACCACAGCCATGAGGAAAACAGCAGAGACATAAGTCATCACTATGCAAATGAATGCCAATATCTTAAAAACACACATCGCAAGACAAACACATTTTGGTATAAAGGCAGACTGGAAGCTGCAGTGCGAGAGAGAGAGAGAGAGATTTACAGACAGCTGTCCGACACCTGTATGTGTGTGTTTGTCTTTTTGGTTGAGTTTTATATTAAACTATTATTTATATTGTTAAGCCGGTTCTCGGCTCCTCCTTTCCATTAATCCCTTTACACTGGTGTCGAAACCAGGGAAGGAGGAGGGATGCACCATAGTAGAGTCCTCGCCACTACCATCCACCCCAATGGAGCAGCCACGGCCATCCGGCGAAGGATGGAGGAGCCCGGCCGCCTGGAAGCGGAGGAATTGCCGCCGACCACGAGGGGAGGAGGGGCCCCCAACTAACCGCCTGGAGCAATTACTGCTACCAGGGGCGGGGGTGACACCTACTGTCCACCAAAAAGCAGCGGGGCATTCCGTCCGTAAGAGGCTGGAGGTCTGCCTCTGATCCATCTGGGGAGGCGCGGCTGTTGCCGAGGACCAAGCTACGGCATATCGGAGAAATGCATGATGCGACTGCTAATCAGAGCTGTGCAGTAATTTTCACTAATGTTTTCAAATTGTAAAGTTTTGCTTCAGTTGTCAACCATTTTGCAATGAAAATATGTGTCACCTCTTAAAGTAAATAGTATAGTTTGAATCTAATTAAAGGCACATTTGGTGTTGACCTGTTTAAATAAAATTTTCCCCCATCGACAGAAAGGCCTACTTTGCAAATGGCTAAACAAATCATCTGCTTCCAGAGCTGTAGTCAAGTAACTGAAGTAAACTCAGTAAACAACGGGGGTAAAACAGAATCTGGCAAAAGTGTTGCAAAGCATTCCTTTAAAGGGATAGTTTACCACCAAAAATAAATAAATTAATTAAATTAACCATTCAGTCATCATTTACTCACATTTATACTTTTCCCACCCCACTTGAGATATGTGGAACACAATGTTAGGCAGAATATGTTAGTTGACTTTAGTGCTCATTCACTTTAATTGTATCTTTTTAAAATTAATTAAATGGTGACTGAGGCTATAACATTCTACCTAACATCTCCTTATGTGTTCCAATGTAAGCATTTAAGACATTTGTTTTGAACAACACGAGGTGATGATTAAAGAATGAAATAAATGATGAAAGAATGTTTGGGTGAACTATCCCTTTAACAAGTGGAGAATGAGGCTTTAAGTAATTGAAAATACCAATCACTAAATAAGATTTTGGAAGGAAACTGAAGATGCTGATTTACTTGTGTTTCATTAGGGATCAGAGCTCTTCCTTCACAAACAGTAGGTGAGCGTGTGCAGGGCTCAATGAACACAGACTCCAAGTAATGCCCTGTATAGATAAATCAAAAGAAATCAATGCCAGTTCCAGCATCACTGCCTCTGTTGTGCAAATGAAGCTGGGCTTCTGAATAAGAAAAGAAATCCTAGCAACGATTTTTTATTCTTTTGATACATCGACAGCAGAGATATGAGGGTCTGTGTCTGACAGAGCTGCTTAGTAATAAAATATAAGATCTGTGATGTGATATACAAGCATTTAGTTGGGTAGTCAGTGCATTTCTTCTTGAGAAAGTTATTCAGCTTCATCCAGTGCTTATGATAGCTTAAATCAGTGGTTTAGCCTAATTTATGCATGTGCATAGATGTGTTTGGCTGACACATTTTATTAAAAGCAACAAAGCAACTATTATCAGTGCATTCAATCTATACCTTTTACAGAGTGTCTATTTGCACCCCATTGTAAATAGCATCTGCGATGGACTGGCGACCTGTCCAGGGTGTCCCCTGCCTTTCGCCCAATGTTAGCTGGGATAGGCTCCAGCCCCCCGCGACCCTGTACACAGGATAAGCGGTTGACGATGGATGGATGGATGGATGGATGTAAATAGCATCTGCCACACAGTGCAGCTATTTTCATTCCAATAATCTGGTGGAACCACATAAATATGACAAAATAAGCAGTAGATGCAGTGGCATTGGGTGTAAAGATGGTGTGTGAATGTGTATTTTCTATCATCTGCAGTTTGAATCCACCTTTTGACCCACTCTTTTTCACATCTGATTACCTGTTTCCACTCTTAATATTTAATTTAATACTACTTAAAATAATAGACAAAAATGTATATAAATGTTGATTTAATTGCAATAACAGAGAATGTCGGGGAGTGCAGAGAAGAGTTTGATCCAGAGGCAGGGTCTGTCGATCACACTTGTTCCGACGCTTTGGTATCACTTATGTGTAGATTGCATCACTGTATTACTAATCTTGTAGTGACCATGTTTGTTTTTGTGCCATAAACCATAGTTCCCCGTCTGTCGCTCACTTCGACGTTGTGTCGAAGAAGCAACACTAGGGGTATCTCTTGAGCACCGAATATGACTCTGATCTATGAAAAAATGCCAATGAGAAGTTGGCAGATAGTATTTGCCTACCCCGCCCCCGGACATACGGGTATAAAGGCGAGGAAATACTAGGAGTTCATTCCGAAATTTTCTTCGGAGCCGATGGTCGTGTATGCAGTCAGCTGCGAGTTACACACCCATTCCTGTTCCTCTGACGCTGCCTGCTGTTGGATTCTATGACGCATTACAGCGGCTTTCTCCTTCTCTGCACAGCAGTGCAGTTGCCCCTGGGTGCATCGACAGCGCAGTTAAAAGAGTTATTTTCTCTAAAAGAGCAAATACACAGCTGGCGTTGAACGTCCTTTTCAGGACGCATCTTTTTAAAAACGTGTTTCCGCCTCTATGTAGTTTCTGGATGCGGTTGATTTCTCCCCTCCTCTGATGGTCATAAAAGCTGCCTGCGTGTAATCGCAGCCCAGGCACGCAAGAGCGTTACAGCGCCATCTGATGCTGATGACTTGTCTGGGCCGCCACCTTCGGGTCTGTGCTCCCAGTCTGAGCCTGATGCACAGAGGTCCACTATGCTATCCCGTGTACCGCGAACGCGAAGCTGGACCGGAAAATCCCCCCCCCCCCGGTTCTTTTCTTCCCGGACGTGCAAGACGAATTGAGTAAGCCGTAAAAGGGCACCTTTTACATGGAACCGGCTTCCTGCAAGCCATGGCCCTCCTGAAAGTCCTGGGCCAAGGTGCTCAGAAATCTGCACGGGGGTAGTCCTGATCCCAATGTGCTGCTGGAACTGTGCTCAGCAACGGACCTTGCCCTTAGAGCCACAAAGGTCGCAACGCAGTCACTCGGGCAGGCGATGGCCACGCTCTTGGTCCAGGAATCTGTGGTTACACCTGGCCGAGATGCGTGAAACCGACAAAGCTCGCTTCCTCAATGCAAAAACCTGTCTCCTAGTTCGGCCTCTTCGGCGACACCATCGAGGACTTCACCCAGCAGTTCTCCGCGGTGAAGAAGCAGACGGAGGCCACATCTCACATCATGCCCCGCCACAAGCCTGCTGCCATGGGCCATGCCCCGTCTGCTCACCGAGGGCATCTCCCTGTGGCTAAGAAACACCCTGCTCCGCCTCAACATGGGCCCAGCTCTCAGCCCCAGCGTTGAGCACCCCGCAGGAGGCGCATGCCCCTTGTCTCAAGGACCTCCCTCGAGGACCCGGAAGGCTCCCAGGCGCTCCTGAGACATCCGACCCAGAGTCTCCCAGAGACGTTAGCTCCGGAGGTGGTAAGACCGCTCCGTCCCCCGGTGGAGGGCCGGGAGGAGAATCTTGTGTTGAAATTATTTCATTTGCCGGTACCCACATTCTCAATAACAGAGCTGAATCTTAAAGCAGGTGTCCCACTGCATCCTGGTCAGGACCGACGCCTCCAGACTGGGTTGGGGCGCCATGAGCTGCGGGCCGTTAGAGAGGGGCCCCACTGCACTGGCATATCAATTGCCTAGAGTTGCTGACTGTTTTCTTTGCCCTGCGGAAGTTCCTCCCGCTGGTTCGGGGCAAACATGTCCTAGTCAGGTCAGACAGCACCACTGTGGTAGCGTACATAAATCACCATGGCGGCGTACGCTCCCGCGACATGTCACGACTCGCCCGTCGTCTCCTTCTTTGGAGCAAGCAGCCACTCACATCCCCGGCAACCTCAATGTGACAGCAGACACGCTGTCACGACAATGCTTGCCCAGCAGAGAGTGGATGCTTCAACCCCAGTCGGTCCAGCTGATTTGGGAACGATTCAGAAAGGCCCAGGTAGACCTGTTTGCCTCCCGAGAAACCTCCCACTGCCCGCTCTGGTATGCCCGAACAGAGGCTCCCCTCGGGGCAGACGCACTGGCACACAGCTGGCCCGCGGGGCTGCGCAAGTACGCAATTCCCCCAGTGAGCTTTGCAAGGTCAGGGAGGACGAGGAGCAAGTCACCCTAGTGGCTCCGTATTTGCCCACTCGGACTTGGTTCTCGCTTCTCGCAACAATTCCCTTGAGGAAGGACCTTCTTTCTCAGGGACGGGGCACACTCTAGCATCCGCACCCAGACCTCTGGTACCTCCACGCCAGAGACCCCCTTTCGAGCTGCTAGACTCAGCTGGACTCAGGGCCCTCTCTCTTAAAATGGCCCAGCTGATCGTGCTCGCTTCCTTCAAGAGGGTCGGGGACCTGCAAGCGTTCTCTGTCAGCGACACTTGCCTGGAGTTCGGTCCGGCAAACACATATGTGATCCTAAGACCGCGGCCGGGCTGCGTGCCCAAGGTTTCTATCACGCCCTTTAGAGACCAGGTAGGGAGCCTGCAAGGGCTGCCCTGGGAGGAGGTAGACCCAGCACTTTCGTTGCTGTGTCCGGTATGTGCTTTGCATACCTATTTGGACCGCACGCGGAGCTCTAGACGTTCTGACCAGCTCTTTGTTTGCTTCGGGGGACAGCGGAAAGGGAACGCTGTCTCCAAACAGAGGCTCGCCCACTGGGTCGTCGATGCCATTTCATTGGCTTATCACGCCCAGGCTGTGCCTCCCCCTTGCGAATCCGAGCGCACTCAACCAGAAGTGTTGCGTCATCGTGGGCACTGGCCAGGGGCACCTCCCTGGCAGACATTTGTAGAGCAGCGGGTTAGGCAACACCTAATACCTTCACAAGATTTTACAATCTCCGGGTTGAGTCACTATCGTCCCATGTTCTCTCAGGTCCGAGCCCATAGAACTTGGTAACACGCTGACGAACTGGCCAGGTGAATCGCTTGCGCCTAGCACCCTTTCCCTTAGCTGAGGTAAAACCGGGCGCCTGTTTCTCCCAGGAGATCCCATCTCTCGGATCCATGGATGATTCCTCCCTAGCCCTTGTGGGTCCACAGTTCTCAACTGGTATTGAACTGTGGAAGAGTCTCCTAGGACTTCCCGTGAACATTTGTCATCATAGCAACCAACACCAGTGATTTATGATCTTTAATTAGCACTAATTAAAACAGTTTCATTGATTCATATGAACATCAGCGTGTTCACATATGCACAAATCACAGCAGTCACATCCAGATCATTTTAACTCAACGTGGCACTTGTGATCTTAATGCATTCAAGGTGAATCTTAATGTGGCAAATAAAACAGCATGCTTAACTGTTTGCAGCATGGTATTTATCACTCTAGTTCTTTTAAAGAGCAATTATTAAGCAATGCAATTTACTCATTGTTGTTTTACCGAGTGGCACTTATACTTTCAACTCGTTTGGAGCAAGATTAATCTATTTTTAAACTTCAGGTTCACTGTGGATATTTAAACAACAACGTAATTTGATCAGAGCGGATTTTGGTCAGTTTCTGGGTATGTAACAGGGTTTATCCACTGAAGTTAAATAGATTTACTGCAAATCTCTAGCATGATCAAACATTTACACTCGGACAATGATGTACATTACACAAGTTATTTTCATATTTTGAGCATACACAAAAATGTCAACATCTTTTTTAACGAATACACCATGGACAGTTAAGATAGACTAGTTGAATGTACTAGAACATTAAAATATCATCAATCTTGTTATTAAATAACGCCATTTAGAAAGAAATTGAGGAACATCGCTAATTTATTTTCCTTAACGCACTGAGAGGCGAATTCTTGTCCTGAAAGTGGAAAATTTCAAACTCCTTTCATGGAGTTTTAGTTTAACTGGTTCTTTATTTCATAAAGTGTGTCTGGGCGTGTTTAGTATTGCTTTTTTCCCTGCTGTTCGTGACCCTGAACTGAACAGATCTGCAAACCACCAATTGAAAAGCACTGGCCTATATGAACACTATATTTTCTTATTCATATTAGAAGATGATTGTTTTGTTTGATGGGCTCTACAATGTGTAAGCTGGTGATTTTGCATTGGTGTGAAGTTGGAAGGACATTTCCTGACCTTTGCCCTTTCATGTCATCCACCCAGCAAGGCATGACTGGTCCACTTCACAAGGGGTCAGAAGTGCAGCTGGGACTATGGACATGGCTTCCCTCTGTTTCTGATGGTGTTTAGAGCCTGGTGCTGATAGATAATTGATAAGTAAACCCATGCCAAATTGCTGGACTGGCATTGGATAGGAGTGACATTTGGTTTGGGTGCTGCCATCCATTTATTCTCTAATCCCGGTGGTTGAATGCAATGGGAAAAGCCAGGGATGGTGGATGGAGAGAGGTGGATTTGTCCACCAACACCCCACACCAGCCTTCTATTTTTCTCACTGCCAATGGCAGCGATTTGATGGCTATCTTTATCAAAAGTAACTCCAGGCTTACTCAGTGTCTCAAAGACACTTGCATCAGGACTCCTCTTTTCCCTCCTCTTTTTCCTCCCTTTTCGGCTCAATTTTCTTGCTCTTTACAGCTCAGTTTTTTTTTACATTAGTGCTATGTGTTTCAATAGATTGCAATCGCCTGGATTCAAAACTCTGCTATGGACATGAGTAGACTTTCAAGTATTTGTGTGTGTTGATGCGTGTATCCATGTTTTGCAAGGGTCGAAACAAGTACACAAGCCTCATTCAGAAACAGACAGTGTGTGAATACAGCAGGAGGACTGTGTTTGCATGTGTGATAAATAAACATGGAACATGGTGATCAAGGCTGTCTTCTATTCTGTGGTCTTCGCTCCAAATTAGTATTCTGAGCTGGCATTTACTAGTTTTGTTACTTGCTCAAAGCACACGGCTATGTTATCCACAGTCTCTCAATGGTGCCACCACTGTCAAATTTCTGGAGCTGTGAAATCACTGGAAGTTCATAGCCCTTGCAGCTGCCATGTTTACTTTATTAGATTCCACTCTCCCCCTTCCAAATCCATTCAAAACACAAGTGTTTTGCCCAAAGGCATCAATACTATGCGGGTCTCCTGCTCCCAGTGTCTCCTGCAATATGTGCTATTTGTGTTGTGCTACAACACCAAAAAGCTCAGGGCTGTCATTGCAAGCAAAATGTTATTGTTTCTCAGATACAAAAATTACGTTTCCCACAAGAAAAACGTAAAAATAAATCAAATCCTATACACCTTATGAAACACTGGCTTACATTACAAAAATCCATTGTTTGATGTATTATTTAAATGTTTAGCCATGTATATATTATTTATATATTTATTTTTTGGGCAACAGTGTTACCTTCAAGGTATGTTCCTATACTGAACTTTACTTTAAAAAATAAATACTTTTAGAAATATTCACTGGAGTAAAAAAATGACAACTAGTTTGAATCTCCCCAATATATACCATGCAGACGCATATGTAATTGCTTCCCCTTTTGACTGTACGAAAACACTGACATCACAGACTTCTCCATAGAAAGCATGAGGTGTTTGATGCCAGTCATACAGAGCAAAAGCTCTGTAGAAAGCTTTTCAGAGCACCCAATCCCTGCAAACCCTTCATCACAGCTTTTTGTGTGCCGCACTTCCTGTCAATGTGTGCCCACTTGACTGCCCATGTGAAAGGCTTCTACAAACTGTGTTATTAGTTCCTGTTACATTGCAGTGTCCAGTGCCAGTGACAGGCGGTGCAAAGACATCCACACGTACACCCTCAAACTTCACTAAGCATTGCAAAAGAGAAAAGAAAGAAAAAGGAAAGAGTCCTGCAAAATAAAGGCACCCTTCAAAGCTCTTCCCAGAGTCAACATCTTATACATTCCAAAGGCTTATAATTTTGAGCCGCATGTATTTTTCTTGAAAACCTCCCTGATACCCCCCCACCCCTTCCATCTCCCTCTCTCTCTCTCTCTCTCTCTCTCTCTCTCTCTCTCTCTCTCCTCTCCCACTATCCTCCCCCTTCTCCTCCTCTTGGGTCTAAATAGAAAGTGACAAGTCTTCCTGTTCCTCTACAAAATTTATGATCAATGTTTCATTAATCACAGATTATTAAAACATTCTGCTCCTTTGGGATCTTCATCTCTTCTTAAGTAAAACAGAAAGAACCAGGCGTACTCCAAGGAAGATAAAAATATGTAGCAATTTTTTCACCACTAGTGAAATAATGGCCATTGTTTGTGACATGTATGCACTGAGAGTTCATGCAATGAAGCAGTTTGCTGAGCTTAATGTGTTATCTAAATGTCACATCTGCTTCTGCCAGGAAACAGATGGATTACACCTTGCACTGCTCCTGCTTTAGAAATTGGCCTACAAAATGTATTTATTTTTTAAAGGTCTAAACAGATTTTGCCTGCTTTAAGAAGAAATCCATGCACACCTGAATGATGATACAATCTGCAGGGAATTCACAAAGAATTATGATAACACTGTTTATTTGCATGTGCCCAATTATTGCAAATTTGCATGCCACCATTCCAGATTGTGCGGGTCGGTTCTGAGAGCTTGGTTGTGAAGGATGCAGCAAGGAATATCCCATTTCTGCATAGGCCTATGTAACTGGTCCTGCTCAACCTGCATGGGAGGCAGCCTGCTAGCGAGTAGGCTAAAGGGTAAAGCCTCTAGCATCAGTCACTAGTGCGCCTCTTGAGTAAGGTTAAAAGTAAGGTTTACACATACCACACTGCTATCACGTACCAGCAGGCACCCATTACACCGACTAAATTGGAACTACACAAGATTGCTCAACACCTGCAATCCGGACACACCTCTATAAAATGCTGAAATTGTGCTTGACTGCACAGCCCATCTGGATATAAGTACACTGGTTATATTGCTCTATTCGATAATTTGATTATAATTTCTTGAATACTAATAGAACATGCACTCAAACATCTCTTTTAAATGAAATTCAATTTACTGCTGCTTTCTGCAACCAGTGTAGCTTGACGCTAATTGAGGAAAGCAAATAGTGTTGAATTTTGTTATGAGCCTATTTCAAATATAAAGGAGGCAAGTTTGCACTAAGAAATAACATTGACTTAATTTAAATATGGTGCAGTGCTATTTAAGCACATTTAGCATCTGCTTAATGTGGATTGCAAGTGGATAGTGAATAAGATTTTTGCCTTTAAATACTGTGTGCAAAAGTGTCACTACTGTTTAGAAACATTGGCCCTCAGAAGGTTAATTTAAGAATGTTCATTGCTCTGAATTTTTAAATATAGTTGCTAATGCAGAGTTAAAGAAAGCATAGCCTACTTGAGAATGAAGTGAAAAAACTAACAGCTTTGTGGTCATAAGTCCCTCCTGCCTTGAACAGGTCATTTTGCTTCAAGCATTGAATCTCAACTTTAGCACATTATTCTATGAAAAAGTCTGCTTCCTGAACTTGCACATAGATTGTAAGTTATTAAGTAGAACTTGAGGGTATTTTGAACTTTCAGGTTCAAAGTTCTGAATTAAGGCCAACATTTTGATCAATATCTCCAGTCATATAGGCCAGTGCTTTTCAATTGGTGGTTTGCAGATCTGTTCTGTTCAGGGTTACGAACAGCAGGGAAAAAAGCAATACTAAACACACCTAGACACACTTTATGAAATAAAACCAGTTAAACTAAAACTCCACGAAAGGAGTTTGAAATTTTCCCCTTTCAGGACAAGAATTCGCCTCTCAGTGCTTTGAGGAAAATAAATTAGCAATGTTCCTCAATTTCATTCTAAATGGCCTTATTTAATAAAAAGATTGATGATATTTTGATGTTCTAGTACATTCAACTAGTCTATCTTAACTATCTATATATGTACGCAAGTGTGCTGTTTTTTCTTTCTTGGTCAATTCCCACTTCACCACAAACATACATGAAGGAATGTGCACTAAAAGATAATTGTGTATGCAAAGAGTTTATGCGTTAAGGTTATCATTATAAAGGTTTTGCAGTTACCTCTTTTAGATGTGCTTATTAAACTTGTATATAACTCACTCAAATATGTGTGCATGTGTGTACTTGTCACTTATTTGATTGTTTGCCTATAATAAAGTGTAATGTAACAAGTATGTTCAGTGTTTCATTTTTTGGTGATGTTATTATTATCGGGAATATATATTTTGAAATAGTTATGTGCTGGACGAGGTGCGGGCAGAGGTGGAGGAGGACCGCATGACCAAGATGGTCGGTATGAAACAGCAAGGTGCCTGGACTAGGTGGGAGAACGCCGAGCAGTGCAAGATCACCTGGGCAGAGCTGTGGAGCTCTGAACCACAGTGCATCAAGTTCCAGATCCGTTCGGTGTACGATCTTCTACCTAGCCCATCCAACCTACACTGCTGGGGCCTGGTAGACTTACCAACATGCCAACTGTGCCAAAGGAGTGGCACACTGGAGCACATCCTCAGCTGCTGTCCAAAGGCTTTGGGGGATGGGCGGTATCGCTGGCGACATGACCAGGTCCTCAGGGCTCTTGCGGATATTATCACCACAGCAATTCAGAGAAGTAAGAGTCAGCAGCCCTCCAAGCAAACCATATCCTTTGTCAGAGCTGGAGAGAAGGCACATCAGCAGCCACGCTCCCCAGGCGGGCTCCTGGCCAATGCAAGAGACTGGCACCTTCAAGTGGACCTTGGAAGGCAGCTCAAGTTCCCGAATCACATCACGGCCACTTCACTCCGCCCAGGCGTGGTGATTACATCGAGTCGACCAGGCACGTGGTCATAGTGGAGCTTACTGTCCCCTGGGAAGACAGATTGGAGGAGGCAAATGAGTGTAAGAGAGCCAAATATGCAGAGCTGGTGGAGGAGTGCAGGAGCGCGGCTGGAAAACACGCAATGAGCCAGTGGAGGTCGGTTGCCAGGGCTTTGCAGGACAGTCGTTACCCGAACACTCAAACTCCTTGGAGTTAAAGGACAACTGTGCAGGCGAGCCATAAAGAACATCTCTGAGGCTGCCGAAAAAGCCTCACGATGGTTGTGGATCAGGAGGGGGGAACCGTGGAGTAGCACGCCACTTGGACACAGGCTGGGGACTGATCACCCCCGGCTGGGTCGCCCGGGCGAGGGTGTCTGTTGATTAAAGACCCGAAACACCTTTTGACCCCGGGTTCATCACTGATGACGTGTCCAAGTAGCACCAGAAGGTGTATGTTAGAACTTTCACTGCTGGCTCAGCCAGTGACCTCCGGGAAAGACCGGATGACACCCATGAATAGTATGGCAACGGCTGGAGTGACAGCTGACAGCGCGGAAAGACGGAAACCGGGGCAGTAAGGGTTAGCAGCCCGAACTGCAGCTCCTGTAAAGGAGCACCCAAGCAAGCAACGAAAAACCCTTCTGAAAAATACCCCCAGGGATTCCCGAGAGGGGGGGAGAATGAGAATCCCAATCGGACAGACTCTCAGGCTATGACACAAGCAAACGGACAACCGACAATGAGCACAGTTTGTATCTGCGGCAAGGTTTGCAAAAACCCGACAGGTCTGAAGATCCATCAGACAAAGATGGCCTGCCTTAAGGGTGGACGAATGCAGCAACGCACAGGGGCAGTAGCCAGTACATCAGTTTCTGGAGTACCAGTTGCAAAACCTGGTCAGACGGAGGAGGAGCCAGGCCCGGAGTCACACCACAGTGCCCGGAACCTCCAAGCTGCACTAGCCTCTTCTCAAAGCAAAAAGCCAGAACAGTGCTGGGTGAAGTGGCCTGCCGCTAACAAGAAGGAGTGGCACCAGTTCGATGAGGACCTCGATAAGATCTTGGAGTCGACAGGCAAGGGGAATGTTGAACAGAAACTCCGTACCATGTGCACCCTCACAATGGGTATAGGCGCAGAGCGGTTTGGTGTTACAGAAAAGTGTGGTACATCTACTCCATCACAACCAAACCGGCGAGAGGTAAAGATCAGCCAGCTCAGACAAGATCTACGATCCCTGAAACGTCAGTACAAGGTAGCAAAGGAGGAGGAGAAAATGGCCCTGGCAGAGCTCAGAGAGATTGTAAGGAAGAAGCTCACCACACTCAGGCGGGCGAGTGGCACAGAAAAAAGGGAAAGGAGCAAGCCCACAAGCGTAAGGCATTCATCTCAAATCCCTTTGGCTTCACTAAGAGACTCCTGGGACAGAAGAAAACCGGCAACCTCACGTGCTCGGCAGAGGAAATGAACCACCACCTCAGTATCACATTCAGTGACTCTGCTAGGGAGCAAGACCTCGGCCCCTGTGAGAAGCTCATCGAACCTCCAGAACCAGCGGCCCAGTTCAACATCTCCGGGCCCACCTTGAAAGAAGTGAAGGATGCGGTAATGGCAGCAAGATCAAACTCCACTCCTGGTCCCAGCGGAATACCTTACAAGGTCTATAAACAGTGCCCAAGGCTCCTTTTACGACTCTGGAAAATCCTGAAGGTGTTCTGGCAGAGAGGGAAGGTGGCTTCCCAATGGAGATCAGCAGAGGGGATCTGGATACCCAAAGAAGAGAATGCAAGTACCATCGAGCATTTTCGCATAATCTCGCTGCTCTGTGTCGAAGGTAAAATTTTCTTCAAGATCGTGTCACAACGGCTAATGGAGTTCCTCTTGAAGAACGGGTATATAGACACCTCAGTGCAAAAGGGGGGAGTCCCAGGAGTACCTGGATGCTTAGAGCACACAGGAGTGGTGAGCCAGTTGATCCGGGAGGCAAAGGAGAACAGAGGAGACCTTGCCGTACTCTGGCTGGATCTTACCAATGCCTATGGGTCTATTCCCCACAAGCTGGTCAAAGAAGCACTGACAAGACATCATGTGCCAGAGACGATCCGCAACCTTATTCTGGACTACTACAACAGTTTCAGATTGAGAGTTTCATCAGGGACGGTAACATCTGCCTGGCAACGGCTAGAGAAGGGTATTATCACCGGCTGTACAATCTCCGTACCACTCTTCGCTCTAGCCATGAACATGATCGTCAAATCAGCAGAGGTGGAATGTAGAGGTCCCATGTCTAGATCTGGTACTCGGCAGCCACCCATAAGAGCCTTCATGGATGACCTTACTGTGACAGCAGCTTCAGTTCCCGGGTGTAGATGGCTTCTTCAGGGGCTCCAACGCCTCATCCTATGGGCAAGGATGAGTTTTAAGCCAGCCAAGTCCAGGTCCCTGGTTTTAAAGAAAGGCAAAGTGGCCGATAGGTTCCGCTTCAACTTGGAGGGAACACAAATTCCTTCAGTAACAGAAAGACCAGTCAAGAGCTTGGGGAAGATTTTGACAGTGCCCAGAAGGACACAACCGCGCTCCAACAAACCAGAAGCGACATGACGAACTGGCTCACGGCAGTCGACAAGTCGGGGCTTCCAGGAAAGTACAAAACCTGGATGTACCAACATGGAATCCTACCAAGGCTTCTCTGGCCCCTTCTTATATACGAGGTACCCATGACAATGGTAGAAGCACTGGAGAGAACCATCAGTCAGTTCCTTAGGAGGTGGTTAGGACTCCCACGGTCCCTGAGTAACATCGCCCTCTATGGCCATTCCACCAAGTTGCAACTTCCCATCAGCAGCTTGTCCGAGGAATTCAAGGTCACACGTGCCCGGGAGGTCATCATGTACCAAGATTCCTCCGATGCCAAAGTCTCCTCAGCTGGAATCTGTGTTAAGACGGGAAGGAAGTGGAAGGCACAGGAAGTGGTGGACAGAGCGGAGGCTCGGCTGAGGCATGGTGTCTTGGTTGGCAACGTGGCAGTGGGACGTGCAGGCCTGGGCAGTTTCCCTAAGCCACGCTATGACAAATCAAGAGGGAGGGAGAAGCGTCAGTTGGTGCTGGACGAGGTGCGGGCAGAGGTGGAGGAGGACCGCATGACCAAGATGGTCGGTATGAAACAGCAAGGTGCCTGGACTAGGTGGGAGAACGCCGAGCAGAACCACAGCGCATCAAGTTCCAGATCCGTTCGGTGTACGATCTTCTACCTAGCCCATCCAACCTACACCGCTGGGGCCTGGTAGACTTACCAACATGCCAACTGTGCCAAAGGAGTGGCACACTGGAGCACATCCTCAGCTGCTGTCCAAAGGCTTTGGGGGATGGGCGGTATCGCTGGCGACATGACCAGGTCCTCAGGGCTCTTGCGGATATTATCACCACAGCAATTCAGAGCAGTAAGAGTCAGCAGCCCTCCAAGCAAACCATATCCTTTGTCAGAGCTGGAGAGAAGGCACATCAGCAGCCATGCTCCCCAGGCGGGCTCCTGGCCAATGCAAGAGACTGGCACCTTCAAGTGGACCTTGGAAGGCAGCTCAAGTTCCCGAATCACATCACGGCCACTTCACTCCGCCCAGACGTGGTGATTACATCGGAGTCGACCAGGCACGTGGTCATAGTGGAGCTTACTGTCCCCTGGGAAGACAGATTGGAGGAGGCAAATGAGCATAAGAGAGCCAAATATGCAGAGCTGGTGGAGGAGTGCAGGAGCGGCGGCTGGAAAACACGCAATGAGCCAGTGGAGGTCGGTTGCCGGGGCTTTGCAGGACAGTCGTTACCCCGAACACTCAAACTCCTTGGAGTTAAAGGACAACTGTGCAGGCGAGCCATAAAGAACATCTCTGAGGCTGCCGAAAAAGCCTCACGATGGTTGTGGATCAGGAGGGGGGAACCGTGGAGTAGCACGCCACTTGGACACAGGCCGGGACTGATCACCCCGGCTGGGTCAGCCCGGCGAGGGTGTCTGTTGATTAAAGACCCGAAACACCTTTTGACCCCGGGTTCATCACTGATGACGTGTCCAAGTAGCACCAGAAGGTGTATGTTAGAACTGTGTATCAAAGAAGGCCTACTTATATCAAATGTTTTGTGTGTGTGTCAGGCAAACGGATGTGACATGCACACACTGAGAACTAGTATCACTGACATGCACATAATGGGGACTACAGGGGCCCAAGCCCCTGCCCCCTTCAGTCACAAATCTAAAGGTGCCCTTTTGGTCAAGGGGATATTTAAACGGAGGTGTCTTTAAGAGCGTGTGGTATAACACAATTCTCCGCCGTATCTTACTGTGGCATATTCCTCTTCCCTAATACAGTGAATCGTTATTGAGGATGTACTGATGGAGAGGGATGTTTTAATTCAATGTTTTGCTAAAGCTGTCAAGAATCAATGACCTGTGCACTGATCTCAAGATTTATTGGCTTCTTAAAAGTATGCCAGCTATATTATAACCAACCTTAATTGAAAGACTCAAAGGTTAGGTTTAAAAAGTGAGAGAAAAAAAATGCTCCGATTCAGGCCTCTACCCACAAAGAGTCAGCTCTCTGCCCACGCTCATTTGAAAATGGCCACCACACCTCGCTCCTGTTCATTAACCTTTAACTTCTAACTCAGGGGCTTTTATTTTCTTTCACCCAGCTTCAGTGAATTATACATATGTGGACTCTCACAATATTTGCCTGAAGGAAATTCTGAGCAGTTAAATCATTTGCAGAGGTTATAACACTAGAAGGAAGTGCTGTCTCAACCACTGACTCGAAACTGCAGGTATAATGTATTGTGTTGCCTTGTAAGGGTGGAGATTGCAATGGACAACAGAATTTTTGTTTATTTTTGTTATTTTTTTGTACTCTTATTGTACTTTTAATCAATTGCTCCTTTACTCAACATTCTGTATAAACTGAACACGTAGAACCACAAACCACCAACAAAGCTTTTGGAGACATTGAAAAATGTGGAGGGCGGATAATAAGAAGAACTAATACAAATGCATTAATACAAATACAAACCTTTTGTCTTGTTTGGCCAGGGTTCATATCCTTTTCTCCAACCTATAGATAAATATGGTTTGCCAAAAGGGCCAAGTTTATAAAATTTTGGCAGAGCCGATTGGAATTATTTTATCAGTTTATAATCATTGAGGGCAGTTGCCATTTGTACAGGAGTTCCTGGCTTCCTCTGATCTTGGAGGAATCTGGAGAGAACAGATCCCCTTGAGCTACTGGACAGAATCTTACAAATTCTCATTCAAGCAATAAAATGTAGCAGAAGCTAAAGGAAAATGGTTCCCACATGCACTTTCCCATCAGTCAAGACTGCAGCATGGCGGTTATTGATTTACTTTTTATGCCAAGATTTTGACTGGCATTCAAGAATAACAATCAAATTAAATCTACATGCAGTCTTAGAATAGACATTCTCATTTAAATAATTGTGTAATGTACAGTAAAAAAATAAGCAAGACTAGATCATATAGAAACATCGTTCTTTTTTAGCGCTTACTTTTTCATCCTTTTAACATTCGCACAAAGAAGGAGCCAAGGGAAATATATATATATATATACCCTTTTTCAGGACACTATTTTAAAAATATTTTCGTAAAATTCAAATAACTTTTCAAATATTTACTGTAAAGGGTTTAAACAATATTTTCTATGATTGTTCAATGAACCATAAAGAATTAATGTCGTTAAGACACAAACAGCTTACAGACGGAAGGCAATTAATGTCACAGTTATAAAAACTTAGGTGACTAATGAGACCTTTCTATTGACTCTGAAAAACACAAAAAGAAAGATGCCCAGGGTCCCTGCTCATCTGTGTGAATGTGCCTTAGGTATGCTTCATGGAGGCATGAGGACTGCAGATGTTTTCAGGGCAATAAATTGCAATGTCCATAGTGTGAGATGCCTAAGACAGCGCTACAAGGAGACAGGAAGGACAGCTGATCAGCCTCGCAGTACCAGACCACACGTAACAACACCTGCACAGGATCGGTACATCCAAATATCACACCAGGAACACACAATCCCTCCTTCAGCGCTCAGACTATCTGCAATAGGCTGAGAGAGGCTGGACTGAGGGATTGTAGACCTGTTGTAAGGCAGGTCCTTATCCATCTTTGCTGGACCAGGCAGTACTGTCAAAAAGTGCTCTTCACTGACGAGTCACAGTTTTGTCTTACCAGGGGGGGATGGTCGGACTTGCATTTATCTTCGAAGGAATGAGTGTTACACCGAGGCCTGTACTCTGGAGCGGGATCGATTTGGAGGTGGAGGGTCCGTCATTGTCAAGGGCTGTGTTCCACAGCATCATCGGACTGAGTTTGTTGTCATTGCAGGCAATCTCAATGCTGTGCATTACAGGGATGACATCCTCCTACCTCATGTGGTATCTTTTCTGCAGGCTCATCATGACGTGACTCTCCAGTATGACAATGCCACCAGCCATACTGCTTGTTCTGTCCATGATTTCCTGCAAGACAGGAATGTCAGTTTTCTGACATGGCTAGTGTAGGGCTCACAATTTAGGAACGGGTTTGGTTATTAGCAATAATTAATAATTATCATAGATAACTATCAATTATTAAAATCAAAAGAACATTGATTAGAATCAATGTTAGCTTTTTTAATCCTTTAAATCAACAATCATCAAATTTAACAGAATATTAATTATTATCAAAGTTAAATTATTACAATTAATAAAACATTGATTACACTTAACACAAGCTTATTGATCCTTCAAATTCAACAATCATCAAAGAAAATTGTCAATTATCAACATCAATAGAATATTAATTAGGATTAATGTAGAAGGGGCACCACCCTGGAATCAGGGACTAATAACCAGACAGTATAATAGTCTCAATGTTAGACTGTTCTCTTAGGAAAATTGATGTCTGTAGATCATCAAGATTAAAAAGGGAACAACGAAGGGTTGAATTCGAGCACTGGCATCCCCTGCCAGTCTGTGACACATGTGTATGCAAAGCAAACCAAAACACTTCTCTTTTAATTATAACAACGTTTATTGAAAATATAATATCAATGAATAATCAATACAATTCAAGTATTCAAGCAGTCAATAAACTTCCGAATTTCAACTACAAACTAAACAGTGACGTGATTAGATATGGTAACCAAAATAAGCCTATAACACATGAGAGGACGGTATGTGTGTGTGTGTGTGTGTGTGTGTGTGTGTGTGTGTGTGTGTGTGTGTGTGAGAGAGAGAGGAGTGATGTGCATGAAATGGCGAACGTGACTCTCGTGGAGAGTACGTCACGCGAGATTTCCGGCCAGAGAGTATGGCCACGAATATGGGCGGAGAGAAGCCGGTTAATGGTGTCTGCTCGTGTGCAGCTTGTCTTTCGCTTGTACGTCTTGTGTGTGTGTGTGTGTGTGTAGTTAGTATGACAGAGAGAGAGAGAGAGAGAGAGAGTGAAAGTGGCGGCGCCGAAGCCGGTTTCGCGATCGTTGGGAGAGAAGGCAACTGTTATGGATAAACATAGTGTGCAAGTCTCATCCGCGATTGGGTAAATACACAACAGTCCAACGTAGTTGGATTACAACACAGAAAACTCTCTTTTGTGATAACAGTTTGTTATATCAATAGCTTGAGTATTATTAGCAAGAAATGAGCGGACTCCACGGTCCGTAAACTGTACAAACAATAAACTTGATCCACAAGAATAACACACCTAAATATCCTATCTCTGCCAAGACGTTAACCTCTTACTTGAATCGCGTGGGCATGCATGTAGAACATGTGTTCATCCATCGTTCGGCTCCATCTCAGTTCCTTGAGGCTCGGGTGAAGATGGGAGGCCATTTTCTTGCTCTGTCAGTGGGCGGGTGCTGATTCTTGATGGCTGGCAGAGAAATTAGAGACATTAACTTGACTGAAGAGGAAAGGGGATCCTTCTTTCTTCACTGCTGCATGCAAACGGATGAAGATGCGGATTGCTCAGCGTTTTCCTTCGGATCCGTTAAAGTGTTCGGTGGAACACAATGTAATGTCAACTCATCCAGTGAGATGGAGATTGTATGGCCGCAGTTTCAAGTTGCACGTTATTTCTTTTGCAACGAGGCCACGCCTGAGAGCAGCGAGGACTGCGTCTACATATGGCACGCAAAGTCACTGGAAGTGAGGTACAGAATGATTTTCAAAGTATTTCTACTCCTGATGACATCATAGTTGAGGTGCGTTCTGTTGAGAGTTGAGAGTTCGATTATTTGGAATTTCACACAGTTGTAAAGTGAATAACAAAGTGAATTCACACAGTTGTAAAGTGAATAAAGTGAATGAGCAAGGTTTCTTGGGATTTGTAGTCTGTTTTGTACTCCCTTTGTTTGACTTTGTCGCGGTTAGATTTATGACTTTGTTTTTGTGGGCCTCAGTCAGGCTTTACAACTGTGTTAGGTCTGCCTTTGTCTTGTATCTGAATACATGAGGCCCTACACTAGCAAAGAGCCCGGATCTCAATCCCATTGAGCACGTCTGTGACCTGTTGGATCTGAGGGTGAGGGCTAGGGCAATTACTCCGAGAAATGTCTGGGAACTTGCAAGTGCCTTGGTAGGTAACATCTCGCAGCAAGGACTGGCAAATCTGGTGCAGTCCATGAGGAGGAGATGCACTACAGCTGAAAATAAAAACAGTTGAAAGTGAGAGGACGCTTCTTTTTTTTGCTGAGTTGAAATATATATATATACAGTATATATACTTCTCATCTGTTATTAAGATATTCCAAATATTCTGCTTATTTTCTCAAATCATTACATGACTTTCTGGAACTTTATGAAAATATTATTACTGATTAATTCTATAGTCTGCTTAATTACTTATTTATTGAATAAATATATTGCAAAACACAATTATAAATATGCAGCCTCATTTTATATACAGTATTTACTGTCTGTTTAGGGCATTGTGCATTTCAACAACTGCCCTCATCCTTCTAAAATCTCTACACAGCTTATTTGACAAAGAAAATGTGTGTGTCTCGCAAAACTTTCCAGGCAATTCAGCTGCATGATGCAATTTTCAATTTCCTTCCAATAAGTGAAATAATCACATCCATTTCCTGATACCCTGCATCATTTATTTTACCCTCACCCTTATTGTCCTCTTCCATTCCTCTTCACTTGGCCCAGTTTGAATCTTCCCTTTAGTTGTCTTTTCAAAATAGACTCTGCCTGTATGTGGCAGGCTAAATTATGAAAATGATCTCAGAACAAATTTTTAAACGGTTATGCAACAAAAAGCTGAAATTCATATAGCCCACTGTGAAGCATGCATAGTCCATGCATAAATGGAGTCTGCATATTAATAACTCTTTATACAGGGAAATGTGTCGCATAAATGATCCTCTAAACAAATTAATTTGTTTTATTAAGAAGGCAAAGCAATTTGGCTGAGCTGTTTGGTTTCCAATGTGATTTCCAGTATTCGGTCAGATCCTCAACTGTCATTGGAAAACATATATTAGAGACCTTGTAATTCTGTAATTCTTGAAATTCAGATTCAGTATTCCTGACTGTGTAGTTTAAATAATTTGTACAATGCATAAAACAAGAAGGGAATGTACTGGTTCAACCAGTGGTGTAGCTAAGTTCTTTTTACTGTACAATTCTGCAATGCCCCATTAAAATGCTACTGATCGATCTTTTTTTGACGATGGAGATTAGAACAGTGTATAAATTATATCAAAGATTAGTCAGATGTCTAGAAATTTCCTTCTACTCACTAAACAGAAATACTAATTATTAAAAAATAAAAGACTAAAATTAAGCCGCAAAAAATATAATTTGACTCTTGATGGATTAATGTTACATCATCTTCTGGAGCAAAAAATAGGTGTTACGTATATTTGACAGCAATCTATTCTTTGAAAAACACATTGCCAATGTTTTTAGAACAGCATTCTTCCACCTCAGAAATATTCCTACGACACATAATCTCTGTTTCTGATGCCGAAAAATACATTTATGCGTCCATGACATCAAAACTAGATTAAAATGCATTACTGGGAGGATGTCCTGCAGGTTCAATCAATAAACTTCTATTGGCTCAAAATGCAGCAGCTAGAGTGCTTACTAGAACCAAGAAATATCATCAAATCAGCCCCATTTATTGTCATTACATTGGCTACCTGTTAAGTTTTGTTGTAATTAAAAAATTACGTTAATAACTTACAAAGCTGAGAATACATAGAATATAAAATGGAGGGAGACAATTTTCCTATTTGGCTCCTAAACTGTGGAATTCCTAGCAGTGTTTGGGACTCAGGCACACTCTGTCAGTTTAAGTTTAGACTAAAGACTCATCTTTTCAGCCAGGCATATACCTAATATATCCCTCAACTCATTGTTTTGATGCTTTAATCAGTTCTGCAGGAACCAGAAACACTTATCTTATTCTATAACCCTGCTTTAAAGTGAAAAGCATATATGCTAATATTATAGCATTTGTTTCCCAGTCTCAGCTTTGGGATATATGGTAGATTTTGCTTAGATAGAAAGATATTGGGTACTTTTATTAACCAATTGTGATCAATTCAATTGATCACAATGTATAGTTAGGACATTAATAACGTAAAAAATTACTATTACAATTTGAGAAAAAAAGCTACTTCAATGAGTTCTCATAAAAAAATCCTCCATGTGCAGCAATGACAGCTTTGCAGATCCTTGGCATTCTAGCTGTCCATTTCTCCAGATACTCAGGAGACATTTCACCACGCTTCCTGTAGCACTTGCCATAGATGTGACTGTCTTGGCACCTTACAGTCTTGCTGATCCCATAAAAGCTCAATGGGTTGAAGATTCATAACACTCTTTTCCAATTATCTGTTGTCCAATCTTTCTTTGTGTTTCTTTGCCCACTCTAACATTTTCTTTTTGTTTTCTGTTTCAAAAGTTGCTTTTCCCATAAGGCCTGCACCCCCGAGTCTTCTCTTTACTCTTGTACGGAACTGGTGTTGAGCTGGTAGAATTCAATGAAATGACATGTGATGCATCTATTTCTCAAACTAGAGACTCTGATGTACTTATCCTCTTCTTTCTTTGTACATATGGCCTTCCAAATCTCTTTCTGTCCTTGTTAGAGCCATTTGTTCTTTGTATTTGAAAACTGTAGTGTACACCTTTGTATGAAATCTTATTTTTATTTTTTTGGGAAATTTCAAGCCTTCATTCCTCAAAACTATGTTTGATTGACTGATTAACTTTTTTCAAATAGTGATGGTGCTGTTTTTTACATCAGTAATGTCCTGACTATACATTGTGATCAGTTGAATGCCACGTTGCTGAATTAATGTCCCAATATCCTTCCGATACCCATCCTACAGCAAAATCTGTACATTATTCCAAACTTTTGGCCGCCAGTGTGTGTGTGTGTGTGTGTGTGTGTGTATGTATATATATATATATATATATATATATATATATATATATATATATATATATATATATATATATATATATATATATATATGGATAGTTAGGATTAATTATTTGTACTTCCTCAGAAGTAATAAAATTGTAAATGGAATTGTAAAAGAGCCAAAGGATTTAAGTGGATTCGTAACCAGAATCATTAAGCTCTTTAGGATTCCCATCACTAATGCTAATTTCAACAGTACATAACAATCATCAAAGGAAACCACATGTACACTCATCTCTTCCAGCAGGTCAGTGGTTACCTTTGTGTCCCAGCAGGCTAAGACCTAAGGATCCCATAATTAGTATTCCTCATCATTAGTGAAGAGGCTATTCCCCACTGTGCAGTGATCATATCAGTCATTACTGCATGTCTGAAACTGATTTGTAAGGAATTCTGATGCAAATGAAGATCACAGTACATCCTAATGATGTGTATATTCAGATATCTGAGAACATAATCACTAAGTCACAAAGCATTGCACATTCTACAGACTTGTTAAATGCATATTCAGCATATGCATGCCAGACATGAAATATCTGGGAATATCAACAGTAGCCCAGCTGGATTATACTGCTAGGATACTGCTAGGATTATATACAACAGTTAGTTAGTTAGTCCTCAAATCTGATTGGACAAAAGACGGGTCCATGAGCACTGATGGTCTCACACTCCACTTGTGTTTGTGCTAACTAAAGTGTAAGAGCAGTGCATTGTGCAGTGTTAAGAGCTACAGTATGTCTGTCTCTTTACATATATACAGACGGCAAGAGGGTGAAGAGTTTGTGTGAGGGGTGTGTGGGGTCGTTCACAATGCTGGTTGCTTTGCAGATGAAGAAGGATCTCTACAGCCCTTACTTCATCGTACCCAAGAAAGGTGGCGGTTTACGACCAATCTTGGACTTGCGAGTTTTCAACCTGGCCTTACACAAACTCCCATTCAAAATGCTCCGGCATTTAGATTGGTTCACAGAGGTAGACCTGAAGGACACTGTACTTCCGCGTCTCAATACTGCCTCGACATCGACCCTTTCGGTTCGCATTCGACGGCCAGGCATATCAGTACAAGGTCCTCCCTTCGGCATGTCCCTGTCCCTTTGCGTCTTATCGAAGGTCGCAGAGGCAGCCCTTGCCTAGCTCTGAGAAGCCTGCATTCGCATACTCAACTACCTCGACGACTGGCTCATCCTGGCCCACTCCCGAGAGTTACTATGCACCCACAGGGACCAGGTGCTCATGCACCTCATCCGTTTAGGGCTTCAGGTCAATTGGGAAAAGAGCAAGCTCGCCCCGGTTCAAAGCATCTTTTCTCAGCATGGAGTTAGACTCAGTCTCAATGCCAGCGTGCCTCACCAACGAGCGCGTGCAGTCAGTGCTGAAATGCCTCGCCACCTTCAGGCCAGGCACAGCGGTCCCTTTAAACATTTTCCAGAAGCTCCTGGGGCATATGGCATCCTCTGCGGCGGTCGCGCCGCTGGGGTTGATGCATATTAGACCGCTTCAGCACTGGCTACAGACTCGAGTCCCGAGACTGGCACCGTGTGATGATCACCCCCGCCTGCCACCAAATGTTCAAACCCTGGACAGACCTCTGCTTTCTGCAGGCAGGAGTCCCCTTGCAGCAGGTAACCCGACGCGTCCTGGTCACTACCGATGCCTCCAGTTTGAGTCGGGGCGCCTTGTGCAACATGCAAGCAGCTGCGGGACGTTGGAACATCAACTGCCTGGAGTTGCTGACTGTTTTCTTTGCCCTGTGGAAGTTTCTCCCGCTAGTTCAGGGCAAATGACGCAATAAACATTCATGAAACATTTATTTGAGCTGAAATTGTTTTATTGAAAAAATAAAGGTTTTTGTCAGCATGCATGGTTTCATGAAGAACCTTTAACATCCATGGAAACTTCTCATTGCACAAAAGGTTTTTGTATTGAAAAAAAAAGTTCTGTAGACTAGAAAAAAAAAGTTATTCAATATGGTTATTTTAGAACCTTTCACTGAAAGGATATTTAGAGAAATAAAAATGGTTCTTCATTGGGATTGCTGCAAAGCAACCTTTTGGAAGCTTTCTTTATTAAAAGAGTGTAGAGAATGCAGAGTGAGGAGTAGGAAAGTTGACTCATTATACCCAGATAACTGGTCTTAGATCGCTTTATCCCCAGATAAAATATCAGACTGCTGGATGTTATGATTGTCCAATCAGAATCAAGTATTACATAGAGCCATGTAATAATAAAATCCAATTGCTCTGCCTCTGAAACAATGTTCCTTTCCATCTGATGTCACAAATACCTCTTACTTTTCAACCCCTCTAATCCAACCACCTGTGCCCAATTATTGTGTGTAAAACACATTTATTTACAATCCAATCAATTCCAGATGGGTTAAATAATGTCCCACCCTACAATATTTCTTGTTGCATATCAGAAATAGTTCTTGGTACAGAAGTAAAATAGGTCGGAAACTATGTTTCATGTTGACTTTAAGTTGTTGAAGCCACTACCATTTTGATGGTTTGACGTCAAAACGACATGTAGGAGAACTTAGAGCAGATGTAAAATACCTGGTTTCCTAAAATTGCAACTTTGACAGAGATGAGAAAGTCTGGAAGATTCTTTTTTTTTTTTACTAACTATATTTGATCACTGTCAGTAAAATAATTTTTGGTTTATTCTCTCCAACTTTTTCCATGGATATGCTCCTTAGTAAGTCTATTTAGAGGTAAACTGAACTAAAACTGGCAGAATCAGCAAAGAGTTCAGCATTCATCTCTAGTATCTATTTATAAAAATCAACTCATCTTGTTCAGAGTCATGCTGCGTGTGATACTGGCAGACCGCTCGCTCCTATTTCTGATCATACTGCAGCGAGAGTCCTTCTGAGCACTAATTAGGCCTGGAATCCAGAGCATACATTGTTTATAAATACAATCAAAATGCTTAGTAGCCTGTGTGCTACACTGCTAACTCTCATTTGGACAATCAGGGTGAGCGCAGACACTTAGACATGGATGGATGGGAATTTTTTTTTCACTCTGTCCCAGACATGAGAATTGCCCAGTTCTGCTGAATGATAACAAACCCAGGGCTTCAGAGGAACACAATGGCTGCATTGTACTGCTGTCAGCCCTTGGCACAGCACTGGGGGTCTTGCCAATTAGGTCAGAACTGTGAGAAAGCTACCTCAACATGATTAGCAAGCTAAATCACCCCTCCTAAAACTATTAGAAAAGATACTGTGAGAGAAAGGGATTTCTTATAGCAGGCGTCTCATCTGTGAAAAGATGTTGCACAGTCCTACATTTGCTTATGAGATCAATTATAGCTTTAAAAAGCAAGTCATCACTTTAGCAAGCTAATAGCGTCATTGACTCAGTTTCCTGATTTCCCTGTTCTTTCTGAGAGGTGCATGATCTCCATATGTGCCTATACAAATTTGCCAAACACAGGCAATTATAACAGTGATGTAAACAGTGAAACAGTACCAGATATTTAGCATCTTATACCTCCACAAGAATGTTCACCAGTACAATCAGTTCTAATCACCCTGATTTCACCCAGCAGAAAATAAATCAAATTTTCATTGTCAGCAGCTGCCAATTAATAAGGGGTCATTTTTCTGTTGGTAGTGATTAATGAAAACTGAAGTAGGTGGTAGTTATGTGTGTGTGTTTGGCCCATTAACAATTTGCAGGCAGCAATTAAATAATTCAGATCAATGCATGGATTGTGTCCTTGTATTAAGTAGATCAAACAAATTACCTAACAGTCAACAGCAATGGTGCTGCAGGCATTTGTCTTGAAGTTGAGAGTGAGAGGTTTGTTCTAGGACAATCAGAGGTGACTTTTAGAGTCACATGGTCAACTGGTTTGTACTTTTCAAAGTTGATTTACAATCATTTGTGTAAAGGATTCTTAAATTTCTTGCTCAAAATAGTATGTTTAATCTTGAACATTTATATCTTGGATATACTGTAACTTAATATATCAAAAATTAGCATAAGCATTCCTTAAATGCAGAAAGAATTTCATTGATAGTAAGCATGAGCTGTTTTATCCTGAATAGTTAACATTCTTAGTAAAAATTACATGAAAAACACAAGATTAAATATTATAATCATCTATTTGTCAGTTATAAGTGATTACAAATCACTTCACATATTTTAAAATGTACATCAGGCTATAATCATTAATTTGTCAGTTATAAAAGTGATCACGGGTCATAAAGTAATTTTCAGAATCACCTAGCAATGCTAGGTATTGTGTACATTTTGGGTCCAAATGCATTCTGTATATTTTATAGGGTTAACTCAGCAAAGTACTGTGACTTCATGTGAAATGTTCCTGGATTAAGATGAGATGTACTAGTGTTAGAATCGTGCAAACACGAGGGTCTTTACAAAGAAACCTGCTTTAGTTCTGTGTCTTTTATTGCTCATAGCCTCTGCCTTTGAAGCGGTGGGGGTTTTCCAAGTGTGTGATTAAGTTGATTTAAGATGATTAAGTTATGCAGATGGTCATCCTTATCTCATTTAGCTGGGTCATGTCAGACTTTGAGGAGTCTTTTTGTCAGTTTCTTAGTTTATGGCTTTTGATGAATTTCCAGGGGCCTCTGAGCATGGAAATTAATGATTCTTCAGCCCATGAGATCCTACAGGTGTGTGCATGTGGATATTTACGATTATCCTGTAGTGGCTGTGACGATTCAATTTCATGGACAAAAGCATAGTGTCTAGGCTGCGGTTAGTTACTCACCCATCTGCAAATTTTGGGCATAAATTGGCCAGCATTTTCCATGTTATTAAAGGAAATTTGTGCGGATGGATTGTGAAACAGAGAGTTTTGGTGTTGGATTTGTAATGCACTCTTTACATTAATGTACACTTGATAGTTTACTAACATTCATAATTAATTAATACATGGTTCACATGTGTTCACTTTACATTAAAGTACACTTTCATAGCTTATTAATGTTGGTTCCTCAATAATTGGTTCACAGGGATCTAAGATTAATTTTCATAGGTTGATAATGTGGATGATAAATGGTTTATGGCTAACTTGTGATTAAACAACATGGTGTCCATTTTGCATTAAGTTACCCATTTTTTGGTTATGAAGTAACCATGTTGTGTTGACAACATGTTGTGTTGACAACCATGTTGTGTTGACAAATTCAACTTAAAGCTTTACAATCTATGACTAAAGTTGAAATATCCCATAAAATTAAAGATTTTGTTAACAATCTTTTGATAAACAATAGAGAAATAAGAACTGTCAAACAATGCACTGGGTGAGCATGAAGACCCACAGAGGACTGGGTAAGACATCACTCAGAGTAACACCATTCTTTTTATATTAAAACTGTCAGGAAAGTGACATAAATCAAGGTATTACAGTAATGAATATAGTCACAACACAATCTCAATGCTTGTCAATTTTTGTTGGATCATGACATAAATCATGAATTTGGACATTTTATGATTTTGTGATAAGTGAATTTATTAAGCATTTATAACATATGAGTTAAAATTGTCTCACTATTTGTAAGGCATTGCATTACATTTACCCGTTTTAGATATTAGTTGTTAATGAATACTTTTATAAACCTTTTACAAGGGGAACCTTAATGTACAGTTTTAATGATGCATTTATATACATTTAAGTTAGTTTGAAATGAAGACATGACTGAATCACAGTGATTATTATTAGCAACTGTCTGTTATCTCAGCACAGTATAAAATTTAATTAAAGAATTAATTAGCCTCATGCTGTAAGTGTGTTTAAAGTAAGCAAGTGGTTGAAAATGAAGTAACACCCTGGAGATGTGTTACAGTTGTTTTCGAAACACTTTCTGTTGAGTATATCAATAAGTGCCATAATCACAATGATATCAGCTGTTAAATGTTAAGTCATTAAGTTTCCATAAGTTTAATTAAATGATTCATGCTTGTTGGTCCATTTAATTTTTATCAAGAGAATGAATCTCATTAACATTCACAATACCACAAATTCATGATGACCACAGAGATACACAATGAATCCTGAAAAGTTCACAGAGAATAATTAAGTATCTACCAGAGATTATATATAAAATGAAACTTCCTAAGATTTACAGTTATTAATTAAAAAACAATCAAAATAAATAAATTATTACATATTTATATTTTTCATTAGACAATAGCAAAATAGGGTTGGGGTGCAAATAATATCTGCCATTATTTGTACTGGGGTGTAAATTGCATCTGCCAAAATATTGTGTCATATTAGCCTGAAGCTTCGCCATATATTAGCTGCTTTGTGGAATATAACAGCAAAATTACTTCAATAATAATTCTCTCTGAAGTAAAACACAATTCCTCTGTTCCAAAACCTTTTAAGTTGCTTATGGAATCAGCATTATAATGCTCCCAAAATGAAGGCTGCTCCTTAAGGTAGCCATTTAGAGGGAAACGTTGAGTAAAAATATAATTATATTTCAGTGATTACTGAAAAGTATCAACAAAAATAATTAAGTTTAAAGATTGTCATGTGTGCCATGGAAAATTATCAGATTCCAAACAGTTGAAGGCTTTAGCTTAATCCACAGACAGCAGATCACTCTGTGCTCTGGATCCAAGGGTCCAGATAGAAGTCAGGTCTAGGTCAAAAATGAATAGTGCTTGAACCATGCATGGCCGCTGCTTGCCCTCTGCATTTGTAGATGAACACAACTTTTGGATTCTTCTTAGTGAAGGTGTGGTATAAGCACATTTGCTGTTTGGTGCATGTGAAGTCAGCTGGAATAAGCAGCAGTTAAACTGTTGGATCAATAGCCAAGGACACAAGCTGTAACATACGGCTTCTGTATAAAACCACCAAAATGACTTGAAGCATTGACTGTAATTATAAAAAAATGCATATTGCAATGTACCTGTGAAGTAAAATATTATTCTAAGAGCTAAATTGCATTAATTTAACAACAATTTAACAACACAATATAAGAAAGTGGTCAAGAAAGTAGAATGGAAAGTAAATATATATATATATATATATATATATATATATATATATATATATATATATATATATATTTGTATAGCTTTTCACAACACATCGTTTCATAGCAGCTTTACTGAAAATGATGCTGTAATAAAAAATATGCTATTAAAGTCCTCATTGAGCATTTTATAATGACTAACAAGATTAAAAAGTATGCTTTAAAATGAATAGTCTTTCTTGACAAATGAGAAATTATTGCTTTTCTGACTCCATCCAAATAATTCCATTTTGCAAGGAAAGTACCACCTCAAGAGTAGTTACTAAAACGGTTCCTGGTTTGGTTTAGGTTTTAGTTCCATGTGGAACTAGTTCATGTGGTGGAAAAACAACTCGAACCTGAAATAGTTCCAGGGACTATTCCTTTAATTAAAACAACAACAAAAATGATAACACCTCTTACTGATAACAGAAACAGAGAGACCACTGCTCAATGTGCCAAGAGCAGGTATAACCACTAGGACATGGCTCTGTCAATCTACATCCATTTTTACAGTGTTACTTTTTCCACTCTGTATATTCTATTTCCCCATGTATATGAATTCAAGAGTTCCAGAATTGGCTTTATGTTGTTTTGACTCTTAATTTTGTAAGTGATACAGAGTCTTTATACATCCTCTCCACTGTTATTTTTGTTCTGCATGCATCCTTTCTCTCACCACTTTCTCCTTCTCGTCAGTGCCAGGTTACATGAGCATTATTCTGGTGTGAGGGGACCAGCTGCCTGGGCTCTGGGGACCTGCTGATCAGCTCTTTATCGCTATGAAACAGATTCTTCCCTCTTGCTCCTGGGCTCTCACTGGAGTACTACAGAGAGTGAGAGAGAGAGAGAGAGAGAGAGAGAGAGAGAGAGAGAGAGAGAGAGAGAGAGAGAGAGAGAGAGAGGATAATTTCCATCCTTAGCTTGTCTCCAAGTCAGAAGTTATTTCTAAAATGTCCCCATGTTAGCACTTGCATGTACACACAATCATAAAACACATTAACATGCACACACTCACACTGTTTATGAGTCACAAATCAATTAATGTAAGTGTAACTTTGTCACTCGCAGAGCGACTTGTTAAAAAACATTTTTTTAGTTTTTTCTTTCATCTGTTTGTATGTGTGTAAAGATGAACATGCTGTCTAAAATATATAATTTATTTCTTATTTAGCTCTCCTAAGCAGGGTCAGGCATAGACATTTTGAGGGGCAGTGGCCCAAACTAGACAAACAATAATCGGTAATATTTTTTAACGGTATCCAATTCACTTTTCAACAAGTTATCGGTTACTGCTTCGCTGTCTCCTGACTCCTCCATTGCCCCGAACAAAGAGCTTTTCTACAGTAATCTCTTAATCTTAAATGTTAGACATAGATGAACATTCAAAACAAAGATGAAAATTAATGTGATGATGAATAAATACTCAGTGATATGAAAACAAACAATACATGGACTTAAAATACCACGTTTTATCTATTCAATGCTATACTCTTCTATCAGATAAGGGGAAATATTTTCTATGTAGAGTATCTTTATTTGGGGCCCTTGCTCACCATATGTTGAAGTTTTGTCAATTGATTAAAATGTTTAATTGAATTAATTACATGATATGCTGATTAATTAATCAAGTTAATTGTATAAATACAATTTTGCTGAGGATGGCCCCCCAATGAACAAACAAATAAACTATACAAGATATGATTAAATAATTATAAAAATACAATATATAATACATATAACAATTCATAAAGTAAAATACACAATTCATTGAAGTGAATAATGAATGTCCATTTGCTGGGTGCTCATGTGGCCAGTCTGAGGCATGCACGGTTATGTTTATGTGTAGGTATTTGTGTGTGTGTGTATGTGTGTGTGTATACTTTACTGGCATCTGCCACATGAACAGTTTAAAGCACCAACTCGCTGGTGCACGTCTCCGCATTGCTTGTGCCTACTGACAGTAAATAAAATTAATAAATCCAAGTAAGTGTGTCTGTGCCTTTATTGAAAATGGAAAGGGTGTTTCATTTAAGGGGAAATGTGAGAACAGGAGTGCAGCTCAGTGACACTATCTAATAAGCTGGATAATGTATAGTCAGTTAGTCATTCTTGCATAATAAACCTCTTTCAGATTCAAATATTGATCCAGATTGATCAATGTAAATTTGGGGACAATAGGTCGAAACTTTTGCTGCTGAAATTGGTCTGTGCTTACCGAAATGACAGAAAACAATCAGATTGCAGACCTTGATGATACAGTGTTTGTTGTCTGTATATGCGCATGTTTTTTAGTGTTCACCTGTTTCTGAATACGGTCCCTTGTCTGCCCATGGTCCCTGAGTTCTCCTACCATCTGGTCAAGGTCATATGGCTAACAACATCACTTACTACTTGGCTGTTTTACTGGGACACTTAATACTTTGGAGACATTACATTAAACACATGATGCTCTACCAACAGATGTAACATACTCTACTGTTTGCGAAACAACCCTGCACTGCAAAATAAATAAATCACTTTATTAATCATTAAATTTGATTTGTATTAAAAACCTGTAAAACATTCTTAAAATAAGATAAACTTGTGAAGCTAAATTGCATGCAATGCATGTCTTGAATTTTGTTTATTTTCCCAGTGTGTGTGTGAGTGTGTATTTATCACTTTGTGGGGACCAAATGTCCCCATAAGGATAGTAAAACCCAAACTTTTTGACGTTGTGGGGACATTTTCCCCATGAGGAAAACAGCTTATAAATCATACTAAATTATAATTTTTGAAAATGTAAAAATGCAGAAAGTTTCTGAGAGGGTTAGGTTTAGGGGTAGGGTTAAAGTTAGGGGATATAATATATAGTTTCTACAGTATAAAAACCATTATGTCAATGGAAATTCCCCATAAAACATGGAAAGCCAACATTTTTAGTGTGTGTGTGTGTGTGTGTGTGTGTGTGTGTGTGTGTGTGTGTGTGTGTGTGTGTGTGTGTGTGTCAGTCATTCTTTGACTGTATGGAAATGCAGGGAGAATCCTTGGATAATATACAGAAAACAAATTGAATCACATTTCTGCAGGTTTGTGTCCAGCCTGATTATGGATATTAAACCCAACCTCCTCTTTGTCTTGTTAACAGGCAAAGGCTTTTAATAAATATTATAAGTGGATGAAAATTCAACAGACCTTTCATTACTTAGCGTGCATTGGTCAGGGAGCTGTAAATCATCTGCCTGTTTGCACAATAAACAAGCACAGAGAGACCAATGGGCCAAACTGGGACATAGCTTGAGGTCCCAGACTGTAGCAGGCAGTACAACATTTTTTAAACATTTTCTATTTCTTTTAAGCTATTAGCAGTGTCAGTGCAAAGTATAGAATAATAAAGAAATTATATTGGAATGTTGGTTTGTGTGTGTTTCAGTATTACTCTTATAAACTACACTACTACTGAGTAATTGGAGGAGAAGATAAATAAAAACATGACATGATATCTATTTAATATATATTCATCACAGTGAACTGTGGGATCCCTTAACTATGCTCTGAGCCAGTGTCCATAAGAGCAAGAAAGTTACTGAACCAAATCATGTTATGTCAGTATTGAGACAGTTGAAAAACATTGAGAAACATTATGATTAAGAGAGGTGAAACTACATCTGAGCAGGAGAACTGTATATTAGTGTCACAGTCCAAGATGGCCCTCTATTGCATAGCCAAGTAGGCTTATATTTCCTAGAGAGATTTATGCAGTGTAACAAGTGTTACTCGACCCGCTCCGTAAGGATGGCAGAAGGAATGAACTTCTCCCCCGGCCTTGTGGTACGAATAAATGCTTTTGGAATCAGAGCTTTGCTTCTCCAGAAATCTTTGACTCGACTGCACTTCAATTGCTGGTTTGATGAAATCTACCACAACAAAGGCTACAGTCTCTAGCATCAGTTGCTAGTGTGCCTCTTGAGGCCAGGAGAGTGATGTTTAAACACACTGCACAACACGTACCAGCTGGCTACCATTACATGTGGCAGGGAAGCGGGCACGCAACAAGGAGGCCAAAGGCTACAGCCTCTAGCGTCAGTCGCTAGTGTGCCTTTTGTGGCCAGGCGAGTGAGGTTTAAACACACTGCACAACACGTACCAGCTGGCTACCATTACATTAGCATTCCTATTTACCTGAATTTCAGTTAACCCTTTTTCTGCCAATACTGAGGTCTATTAAGAAGACACGGTTTCACATAATCCTTAAAGGGTTCGTTCACCCAAAATTAAAAATCATCCCATCATTTACTCACCGTCCTGCTATCCCAGGTGTGTATGACTTGTTTCTTCAGCAGAAAACATTTGAAGGAAAATAGAAAAATATCTCAGCTCAGTAGGTCCTTAAAAATCAAGTGGTTGGTGATCAGACCTTTGAAGCTCCAAAAAATAAAGGATAGTCAGCATAAACGTCCTTCATACTACTCCAGATGTTACATTAATGTCTTCTAAAGCAACAGGGTCGCATTTGGTGCCAAAAAAATACAAATATTTAAGTACCTTTTAACTTTAAATCATCGCTTCCGGTCAGCAGCAGTATGTGCATGTTCACACGAGAACAGATGCACATGTGACACAAGGGAAGAGCCTTTTGGTGCGATAAATATCCATATTTAAGTACTCTTTAACTATAAATCATCGCTTCTGGTTAACAGTGTCTCACCTGGTAAAATAATTAAGTGGTGACTCACCTGCCACTCCAAAAAAACTGTTGATGAAAATATGATGATAAAAATGATTCCACTTTTAGAGTGCAAGATATAATCAGAAAAATTATTTTTTTTAACTGAATGAAACACGCTAGTCAGAATATGCTTATTTGTGTTGCGTAACTTGCGTTGTGTATACATGGTTTCCATAAAAAACAAGCTGCATGCAATGTAATATACTTTCATGGGAAATTAATACATGTGAGTAATGTCTGATTCATAAAAGCATGACAACCCTACCAGACAACATACTGTAACCAATTATTATAGCATTAAACATCTTTGCCAAACAGATAACAGACATGCATCAAGACTGCAGAGATGGTGTCCTGAACTGTGTGATTGAACTGAACAGCGTAGAATACGTGACAGCTGGTACTACTTTTCTGAGTGTGGTCAGGTACTGGTAATCTGGTATACCGGCCATTTTCCCTGTGGCCCGACGCACTTTGGGGCGAATCAGGGAGGACTGGCCATTGGGAGAACTGAGCGAGGTTCACAGCTTTACCATGACACTGGCCAATAAGCAAGTGGGTCTACCTCACCCTGCTACATTTGTTTACGAACATGACGTAATGACGCAAGGATGAACTACATAAGCAAGGATGAACTACATAAGCAAGGATGAACTACATAATATTGTGCCACATCAGACCCGACAGCTCAAAATACTAATTCATTTTATAGGCTTACATTAGTGAATCAGAGTAAGGTAAGGACATTGTTTTAAACACTGATTGTTTATGTACTTAATCAATAATGGCAATTTGTTAATTTCTAACCAAAAAAAAATCATAATTAGCTTAAAAATAATCTTTTGTTTGCTACTCATTTTTGCTTATTTGTATGAATTAAGTAATTCATTTTGAACTGCTCATCTCTCTCTCTCTCTCTCTGAGCTATAACTCAGCTTGCCTCACTGCTTCTGCACAATAAGTTTGTTTGTTGTTCTTGAAGCATTTAATCCTCTCTATTTGAGATAGGGAGCAGAGAGTGAGAAGTGCTGGTTCATTACATGCTGTGCTATAGTAACATCTGAGTGCTTTTTTTTTAATTTAACACAGGATGCCAGAAACGTGCATTTTACACTGCAAGGTTTCTAGGCTCTAATTGTGGTTATTTCACCGCTTGTTTGTGTTGTCTGTTGAAGTGCTGCATGCATGGCAGCTCTCACACACTGGGGGGCTGTGGAGACTGCCTCGCCTCCTGGTTCTCAGCTTTAGAGTCTTAAGAGCAGACTGTACTTAAACAAGCAAGTACCACATCCTTTTTAGCCAAATAAAATGTTGTTCAAGAATGCTGAAATGTGAAAGAATGTGTGTGAGTACTGTACAGGTAGCCTTAACAGTCCTCAATGCACAACAGATGCATTGGTAACTGTGTAGTTACTATTTAATCAGAGTAAAGATAAAACCTCTTGTGTCTTCATGTGCATTTGTTGGTCTGGCTTTGCATAAAAAAAGCAGACTGGATGACATTATTTTGGACAGTAAGCTAATCTCATACAAATTAAGTTTGGAATGGCAACATTCACATTGCCTATGTTTATAATTGACAATAATATTTACTAACCTGTGCGATGCTCACATTTTCCTCTTCATATGCTACAACATATTAAAGAGTGGCTCAAATACTGTCCGTATCAATGAATAAGGCTAGAAACATGCAGTATTTTATGCAAATACACAAATGCAGGAAAGAGTGCTTGGGCAAAGCATTGCGGTCTAGTTGAGGGTATTTTGGGCCCTGGAGAAGTTTTGACATGCCTTGACATTTGTGCTTTTTTCAGTTGCTTAAAAACATATTACTGGCTAAAATCAATTACACTGTATTCAGCACAAACTGGGCTACAATATGTGAGCAACCTGTATGTACAGGGTTGTTTTTTTAAGAAAATATGTTTATGCATGGTTTTTGAAAAAACTAAAATTTGAAGTCACTGAAATAAGGTCATATTACACATACTAAACATTTGTCCACAAGACTTTTGAGAACTGGATCTTGTAGCCTAGAGTTTTTGCTACAAAATAATGTGAAAACCATCCTGATAACTCATTCATACAAAACAATATAGTAATTAAACGTCTGTAAGACATTTTTAGTGTTGAAATGTAATATGCGAGGAGGCGTGAATGATCATGAATATGGATTGTAATTCACACATGAGAGACAAAGACCCCTCCCCTGGGCCTATCAATGAGGGATAGAAAAGGGGGAAAGGAAAGTAAAAACCAAACCAAACTGGAATGTTATCGGGCCCTAAACAGAACATATAATCTGGCAAAATATCTCCACACTGTAAGAGATCCAAAACAGAGACGGATCCTCTCCAAATACAGACTCAGTGATCACAGTCTGGCCATAGAAAAAGGCTGACACAGACAAACATGGCTTCCAAAGGAAGAACGAGTCTGTGCTCACTTTGACATGGGCGAGGTCGAGACAGAGACACACTTTCTCCTTCACTGTGAGAAATTTACAGAGGTGAGAGAGAAATACCTCCACAAACTCTCAAACCTCGTGCCACAGTTTTCCAGTTCAGCAGATACAGTTTCACACCATCAGCACCTGGATGTTTCACTGTGTGTATCACTCCGCTTTGTACTGTTCTTAACTAAAGTGTAAGAGCAGTGCAGATGTGTTACTGCACTGATGAGCTACTGTATATCCGTCTCTTTACACTCAATTTTGTGACATCATATGCAAGCAGGTGGAGGCAAAAGACTATTTTTGTGTGTAATATGAGCCAGTTGGTGACACAAAGTGAGTCAGCATCACTCAGTGTTTATATTCAACAGCATTCTGTGATTGCTTGTATTATGACTACACTACTAAAACTAGGAAATAGCTTTAAACCACTTTAAACTAACAACTTCAGCATTAAGGCTCATCACAGCTGAGAGACACAACAGACTGATTCATTACACAAACTCAAGGACTTTCCAAATAGGAGAGTACATACTGTTCAAAATGGAGGAGGAGATTGCGGTTTCTATAGTGATAGACTCTTGCGCACCAGCTACAACGAAATAGGGAGAAATACCCCTGCTTAAAAAATAGGATGCATTTCACCAAAATTACATTATCTTCAGAAATCTGACTAACACACTACAGCATCTCTGCTTTGGAGAGACAGGTGACTGCACACACTCTCTCTTTCTCTCTCTCTCTCTCTCTCACACACACACACACACACACACACACACACACACACACACACACACACACACACACACACACACACACACAGACATCCTTGTTTCTCCAATAATATGTTAGAAACAGCCCAAACTGTGATACTATTAGTTCTGAAGTGATGTTTTTGAGAGGCTTGGATTCATTTGGATTGAACCAGCAACGGCAGATTCATCTTGTAAGAAATGAGTTCCATGCACAAATGCATTTTTTGTGACCATACTCAGTTTTTCCTATTTTTTTATTTATATACTTGTTCATTGAACTGTTGCATATAAGCAATATCACACACGCATCGGTGCTATATGGCCCTAGATCAGCACTGCTGTGATTACCTATGGCAGTGCTGAAATAGGGCCATATCGCACTCGTGTGATTTTGCTTATATATATAATGTAATATATACATACTATATAATATACATAAATATATTATCCCTTAATTAGCTTTGATGTACTTTTTCTTATTACCATGTAGTGGAGCCAACTACTTTTTCAAACATGCAGCTTGACTGTAACTACTCTAAACTATGACTATATTGTAGCTTTGAAAGCTACAGTATAAAAGTAGCTTGCCCAACACTGATAAACAGACAAGTTTGAAAATGCTTCTTTCGAACCAAGCATTAAACAATTACATATAATCTGCAAATGTTTGAACTTTGCAAAACCAAAAATGTTCCTTTATAATGGGAAAAGAGGGCTCCGTTTCATAGTTCACTTTGACGCTATTTCAGCTCTGACACTTTGGAAACACTTATATAAATATATTGTATATAAATGCTCTTGTTAGCATCTTCACTTCAAGTGCACAAATTTTGTCTTAGCCCATGTTGTTCTAGTGACACATGCCAAAGTGAGGATTGTGTTCTCCTGTTTAAATGGCAACATATAAGGATATGGTTGGAAACAGCTTAACCTAAAAGAGCAAAATTTCACGATAATGGCACTTTATCGAAGCTCACCATTTTCTAGCCACGAGACACTATGAGCCTGTGGCCATTGGGATTTTGTCTCAGAGCTTGAGAAGATAGAGAATGAACTGAAAATGGTTTCTTTCTTGTGTCTGCTGCCCTCAAGCGAAAGCTGTATTTTGTCTGTTGGATATACTCTTGAGGGTTGGAATCTAGCCCAGCTTGGTGGACATTTCCTGACAAATCTGCACAGTAAACCCACATACTTCGCAGGCTGCTGCCATCAGAAAACACTGGAGCAGAGGACACATCAACAGACTGTAGAGAAGAAAGGCCCTTTTCTCCACTATTGTCTCTTTCTGTGCAAAAGCACTCCATTGATGTCTGTTCGTGTTGCTGAAAAGCAGCAGTGTTGAATGTTTTGTTACACTGAAAAGTGCTGACAATAAAGAGTCTGATGTTGGATGTTTGCACGGCTCCCGCGTCCTTCAGAGAGTCAAAGAACTTCCTTACAGTTGGTTCTGCACACAATGGGTTTTGCAGTCTTACCAAGGAGTAAGGAGTATTTGTTTAAATGCACTGCTGACTCCTTTTGACTTCTCCTCTGCCTCCCCCCTGCGTCTCGAGCTGGGGAATGAGTCAGTCACATTGATGCTTTGCTTGTGTTGGTGAAATGGACAAAGGTACTGTGCCTCCTTCTATGAATTGAGGTTTTCATCATTAAATCCATGCGCATTTGCATCACACTCACGCAAGTGCTTGGAGATCGGATTAATGTCGTTCAGAGGACCACTATCTTCTGGCCAGCCAAATCCCACTTTACATGTTCATTGTAAAGAGGAGGACGAGCTCCCATTCAGCAGACAAAATTGGGCCATTCAAATGCTCCCATTGCTCCCTTGTCTACCCATAGGAAATCATTGACTCAAGCTTGCCATTAATCATGTCTCGAAATTAATGTTTGGAAATTAATGTGTCTCAGTCTCCCCCTGTACATTATGTTGCAGAACTAATGTTGAAAATGTTCAACTTAAATCTCACCTCTGCCCCCATGACCAAGCATTTTGGGGAACATGTACCTATCCAGTGTGCAAAAGCACTTTGTCACAAGAACCACATGTTGTTTACCCATTGTACATGATGTACCCATGGCACAATCTGTTATCACTCTTCGACAATGTAGCTCCACCCAGCCCTTACAAATTTGAAATTGAGTTTGAAATTGATTTCCCTTTTGTAGGTATATTCAGGGCCCTCTTTGCAGGAGCCTGGGTATAATAGGGCAAACATATAATTAATCCCCAGACAATCAATCACAGTAGCAAGGGTACAAAATACCTTCTACCCTGACATTGTATGTAAGGCAGCCACCATTAGCAAAATCCCTCTCAGGTTGAAGCAGCCAAAGAGCCAAATGTCTGAGACTGAATGCATAAAAATAAAAATAAATATGGGTAGGCCTAACCCATCTTTGTCAATCATCCTATGTAACTTATTGAAATTAAAATGTCTGATTCTTAAAACTGCCCTTTTTTCTGGCATTGGCATTGTTTAAGAGGGTTGATGACTTTAACTCCCCAGTTCATCGTGTATGGATTTCGCTCCAGGTTTATCAAAGTTTGTATTTAACCTTGTTTGGGATTTTAATACAGTTTCTTCTCGCAAGTTATTACTTTTTAGTCCTTCTGTCCTCCCCCATTTGTGTTGGATCAGAGTGAGAGGTCTGCTTGAACAGGGGTAATTGTGTAGTTCTTATACACGTAGTCATCCACTATATGCTTGCCACACGGGCTGAAAGAATTGGCAGCTACTGTTTGTATGGCATCATGGTATACTATTGTATGCTTCAGAGCTGACATAGCTTCAAAGTTAACTACTAAGGGAATATCTCGGTTATGTATTTTATCCTCATTCCTGAGTAGGGAACACGCTTCTGTGTAGCTGGCCATATTCACTAATTGCTGCATAGGCTCGTGCCTTTTGCAGAAAATCTGAGTGATAATGCTGTAGCGAGCGCTTATAAGGAGCCCAAGTTGTAGCTCCTTTATGGGTGTCACTTAAGCCCCATAAGCCAATAAAATGGCATGAATGTATAAGGGTTTCAGACCACGTGACCACTTGCATGTTCCCATTGCATCAGACCTGACCCAGCATTACTGACGCAGGATTACATACGTAACAAGACGTTTTATGCTAGTAATTTAAGTTTAATGCAGGCTTTAAATGTAATGCAGGGCTCTATATGGTGAATTGTTATCTAATTAATTGGGTCGTATTCACAAATAATTAGGTACAAGTGTTGTTACTTGTGTGAGGAGAAAAGGTTCCATTGGAGACACAAATTTCCTGATGTTGTTGAATCTGGATTATTCTAAATGGGGACTGCCCACATGTCCACAGTTCGTAATCAGCATAACTCACACCTAAACCATCTCCATATAAGGGCTTGAAAAATTATTTTAAATTTTGTCCTAAATTAAAACTTCTAGATAAACCATACTTTAAACCATACAAATTTGTACATATGCATGGTTCATGACTGATTTCCATTTGCATATGCTATTTTGATCTATTTTCAACACAATAAGAATATGCCACGTTTACTGGAAATGTACAAACCTTGGTTGATAATGTTGTTTGTGTTTTGAATGTGTTAGTCTGAGAATGTAATAGCTGCCTATCACAAACAGAAGCTCAAAAGTGTCAGTCTAACAGAATATAAATTATTTTAGGCAAAATATGTTAACACATACAGCCTCAAATTTCTCCACAAGACAAATACTCATCCCTGAGCAGGTGCTGATGACCGCAACAACAAACTGCATGTCCACACATGCCAAAATACAAATTTCACTGTTCAACATTATATGTCATTGTCAAAAAACATAAGAGTAAAATCAAAGTCTTCCTTCGAGATCACGTGTCCCGAATCTCTCTCTCTCTCTCTCTCTCTCTCTCTCTCTCTCTCTCTCTCTCTGGGGCATGCTGGGAGTGTGTGAGAAGCTTGAGTGTTTGTTGGGAGCGAGTGCGTTTCTTTATCGTGCTTTTTCTAAATATATATATTTTTACTTTTTTCTTTTGTTCTTCCCTTCGTTTTTTCTTTTCTAGTTTTAGGTAGAGGTTAGAGAACGGTAAGGCGCGGTTTTCAAACCGCGTGCGCCAGACAGACGCCGGTATGGAATCTGTTCCCGGGTCAGCTCTATCACTCCGGCATGGATGCAGGTGTGTGCCAGAGCCTGGAGTGACAGTGGAGGATCTGCTCGTAGTTATCGGTGAGCAGATCGGTTTCGATAATATAGTGTCGGCATCACGAATGAATAAAGCGATTGTGGTATTTCTGAAATCTGAACCGCTAGTAAATCAGTTGACTGTGAGTGGGTTATGGGTTAAGGAAACGTTTGTTGCTGTTAGCCCGTTATCCGCTCCAGCAACTAAAATCACCATATCAAACGCGCCTCCGTTCGGTGTCGAATGAAGTGATTATGAAAGAGTTGCAGAGGTTCGGTAAGATCGCGAGTCCCGTAAAAATGATTCCCCTCGGGTGTAAAAATGCGGCACTCAAACATGTACTCTCTTTTAGACGTCAGCTCTATATGTTTCTCATTTCACCCACGCGTACTCTTGAAGTTTCCTTCCGTGTGAATCACGGAGAAAACTCGTTCATGATTTATCGCGAGCACTGAGAGTTTGAAGTGTTTCGAGTGTGGTAATTTGGGCCATAAACGTTTCGCGTGTACACATCGAGATGAGCAAAGGCCGTCCACATCTAGAGATGATACTGGAGCTGTTGAACATCACAATAATGCTGTAGTAGAGCAGAGTGTGGAACAAGATGAAGGAGTGATAGAGGAGGCGAAAAGACAGGAGGAGGTGAGTGTCAATGCTGAAGGTGTGAATGATACTGATGCTATTGTACAGATTGGCTCACAGAATGCTGCTGATTCTGATATGATTGTGATGAATGATGGAAGAAAAGGAGTTTTAGAAGAGATAGTTGATGAGGGAGCTCAGGCAGGAGGCTCAGAGGAGAACATTGCTGATGAGGTAGAGGAGTGTTCACAGTTTACTGATGATGGCAGGAAAGAGGGTGAGCAGTGGTCAGATGGAGAGACTGATAATGATCTATACACTGTTGAAGAGATTAATGCTTTCTTAGATAAGACAAAAGGAAAATCTGGGGTTGAAATTGATGATTATTTCCCTGACATTGAAAAGTTTGTTAATTCTGTGATGAAGGTAAGAAAAACGAGTAGTTATGAAGAAATCTCACAACAAAAGAGGTTCCGTCTTAAAAAACATTTAACTGTTATAAGACAGGGTAAGAAAATAGGAAGAGAAAGAATAACGAGGGAACAACAAAACTACTATGATGACTTTTAACTTTGCTTCTCTTTTCTGTTTTTTTCTCCTCTTCTCTTTAATGGAGTGTTTGAGGGTGGGATCTCTTAATATTAATGGGATGCGGGATGGGAGGAAGAATGTGATATTATCAGAAATTATTAAATTGAAGGATTTAAGTGTCACTTTCCTACAAGAGACCCATAGTACTCATAATAATGAAGTTGATTGGGGATTATGGTGGAAAGGAGACTATGTTTTGAGTCATGGGACTAATCTAAGTGCCGGTGTAGCTGTCCTTTTTCCCCTTCTGTTAAAGCCAATATTATATCAAAAAATGAAGTGGAGCCAGGAAGGTGTTTAATAGTAAAGGCTGAAATTTGTAATTTAATTTTTTTGTTTGTGAATATCTATGCTCCTAACATTGGAGCGAAACGTTTACCATTTTTCACCAGGTTAGAAAGTATAATAAAGGAAGAAAAAGATGATGTTTTTATTGTTGTTGGAGGAGACTGGAACTGTACTCTTGATTTTACACTAGACAGAAATGGGGAGGAGCCTCATGCAGTGTCAGCCTCCTGTTTAGCTGGTGTTATACAAAAGTTACGGTTATTAGATGTGTGGAGAGAACATAATCCCCTTACAAAGCAATATACATGGGTGAGAGTTTGTAAGGAAAATATTTCTGCTGCTCGTTTGGATCGTTTTTATTTGTCTTACAATATGAGAAATAGAGTCGATCAATGTAAATATCATTCCTAATGCTATTTCTGATCATAAATTCATTACTGTTGCAGTTTCTTTGGCAAAAAACACACACAGAAGTTGTTATTGGCATTTTAATACAAAACTTTTGGAAGATAAACATTTTTGTGAAACTTTTAAATTGTTTTGGGAGACCTGGAAAACAGAAAAATGTCTTTTTGAAAGTATTATACAGTGGTGGGAGGTCAGGAAAGTGCATATTAGAGATTTTTGCCAAAAATATGCATCTCATTCCTCTTTTCAATTAAGAAAAACTTTGGAGTGGCTGGAAAGAGAGATTTGTGATATTGAAAAAAAATGACTGATAATGATGCTGATAATCTAAAAGAATTATGGACTGGAAAAAAAATCAAATAAGCTCAATTTTAAATGAAAGAGTTAAAGGAGCTCTCATAAGAAGCAGCTTTCTGACTGTAAAAGACATGGATGCTCCTACTACCTACTTCTTTAATCTGGAACGTAAAAAGAGCCAACAAAAACAGATGTACTCGTTGAAGGATGACAACGGACATGTGACCTCAGATCCGCTGGAGATGCGTAGACTTGCTGTGTCTTTTTACTCAAATTTGTACTCTGCTGAAAGTTCAGATGAACACTGCAGGAATGAGCTGCTCAAGGATCTTCCGGTCTTAACTGAAGAACAAAAGGCTTCTCTAGAGACTGAGCTTACTTTCGATGAAGTAACCTCGGCCGTAAAGGGTCTCTCTTCAGGTCGTACTCCAGGACTCGACGGACTTCCTGGTGAATTCTATAAATTCTTTTGGGACACTATTGGTGAAGACTATTTTAAAATATTGCAAAAATGCTTTTTGATGGAATTCTTCCAACAAGTTGTCAACGTGCTATTTTATCGTTGCTCCCAAAAAAGGGTGATTTGACACTTTTAAAGAACTGGAGGCCAGTAGCGATTTTATGCACTGAATACAAAATACTCTCTAAATGTTTGGCCAATAGACTGAATTTGGTGCTACAAGAAATTGTGCATAAGGATCAATCTTATTGTATAAAGAATAGATCCATTACAGATAATCTTCACCTAATAAGGGATGTCTTTGATTTTACCCACTGTAATGATGTAAATGTGGGTCTGCTATCTTTGGATCAAGAAAAGGCTTTTGACAGGGTTGACCATGTTTTTCTTTTTGATACTTTGAAGGCTTTTGGTTTTGGGGATAGTTTTATTTCAAAAATTAAACTCTTATATACTGAGGCAAAATGTATGATTAAAATGTCTAGTGGCTTGAGTATCCCTATAAATGTAAAAAGAGGTATCAGACAGGGCTGTCCTCTCTCAGGTCAACTGTACAGTATTGTAATCGAACCCTTTCTGTGTAAGTTGAGGAAAGAGTTAATGGGTCTAAAGGTTGACACTGCAATCTCGAATATTAAACTTTCCGCATACGCTGATGATGTCACTGTTATAATACGGGAACAAAATGACATTCAGATGCTTAAGGGGGCCTTAGAGTGTTATGGTAAAGCCTCCTCAGCAGTTGTAAATTGGGGTAAATGTGATGCTTTGTGGTGTGGAAAAGATGTTAAAGGTCCAGTACTTCCTGGTGGCTTACAGTGGGGAAGAGCAGGTTTTAAATACTTAGGGGTTTTTATAGGGACAGAAGAGTACAAAAGAAAAAACTGGGAGGGCCTAGTGGAGAAAGTGTGTGCTCGGTTGTCTAATTGGAAATGGTTGCTACCCCAGCTATCCTACAGGGGAGGGTACTGGTTTGTAACAATTTGGTTGCATCTTCGTTATGGCACAAAATGGCAATACTTGAACCTCCTGAAGATCTGGTAAGAGAAATTCAGCAGCAACTGGTGGAGTTTTTCTGGACAGGACATCATTGGTTGAAGGCAGCGGTTCTTTATCTACCCACACATGAAGGAGGCCAGGGGCTAATCGATGTCGTGACTAGAATAAAGGCCTTCAGAATCCAGGCGGCACAGAGACTGCTGTATGGAGAAGAGGTGAGCTGGGCTGGAATTGCTTGTGCACTCATGAGGAGAGCGGGAAACATGGGTCTAGACCGTCATCTTTTCCTTATGGAAATTAATAAACTGGACCTTTCTGGACTGAGCTCTTTTTATAGATCAATTTTAAGATCATGGACACTTTTTAGGTCTGCACGGAGTGGAGGCGGGACACAGAAATTATGGCTGACAGAAGAACCGCTATTGTTTAATCTTGAATTAGACTTGGACATTTCTAAATCAGACACCCTCAGAAAAGCCATGTGGGAAGCAAAAATTGCAAAGATTGGACATTTAATGGAAAGACAAAAATGGATAACTGCTGAAAGTTTGGCTTTTAAATTGGGACTAAGATCAATCAGATTAGCACAGAAAGTGTTGGATCAGATTTTAGAGTCTCTGCCACAGGATTATAGACTGGCACTAGAAACCTTTGAAGAGGAGGTGGACAAATGTGTGTTTCCAGAGCTGAGTGTCTCTGCTGAGGCTGGGACATGGCAAGAAAAGGAGGGTTGCTTGCTATCCTTTAAGACACCACAGCTGGTTCTGTTTCGAGATGCTGGAAAGAAAGACATTTATACCTTATGTGTTAAAATACGGCATCTCAAATCACTAGAGAGTGTCAAAGAGTCAAAATGGCAGGAGATGTTTGGGCTGGGCGCTTCCCTAAAGGTAGCTGGCGGTCCGTGTACAAACCACCCCTTGAGAAGCGATCTGGAGATCTGCAGTGGAGAATTGTACATGGGATTATAGCTACGAACAGACACAGAGCACATTTTGACCCACAGGCAGGGAGGGGTTGTCCTTTATGTGGAGAAGAGGAAACAGTTTTTCATTTGTTTTTAGAATGTGAAAGGCTTCAACACCTTTTTAATAGATTGGAAGAGTGGTGTAATACTCTGGGGAAGTTTTACACCGACTTTTTTCATTTATGGACCAAAATATAGAAGTAATAGAAAGGAAGTTCATGTTTTGATCAATTTTTTATTTGGGCAGGCAAAATTGGCCATATGGTTGTCACGGAAAAAGCTGTTGAGTGGTGATGCATCAACTGATGTGGTGTCCATTTTAAAGGGTTTACTAAAATCTCGCATTAAAATTGAATTTACTTTCTATAAATTGGTCGGAGACATGGAAATGTTTAAATATAAATGGGGGGTTAATCAATGTATTTGTGATGTTGATAATGATGGTTGCTTGGAATTGTATATTTAAGTGTATCTGTGTTTGGAACGTATTTATTTATTTATTTATATGTATACATAATAATAATTTTTTTTTTTTTTTTTTTTTTTTTTTTAAATCTAAATCTTGTAAAATTTGTTAATGTGAAAAATTAACGCTTTTAAAAAAAAAAAGAAAAAAATATATATATATTTTTTGCAAATAAATAGACCCCTTAAAAGTCAAAGTCTCTCTCTCTCTCTCTCTCTTGTAGTATCTGGACCAATCATACACATTTATTCATAATTTAATGAATAAGCCAACAGATGTCTCAAGATTGTAGCAAGCAGAGGCCCAAGCAGGCTGCATTTATGTCTGATCCCCCCACTGATCTTTATCAGCAAAGGAATGCAGAAAGCGTGTTTCACTCCTTTCCCCCATAGGAAATGGACACAAAGCCCAGAACAACAGACATATCTTCAGTAATTTATAGACAAACTGTTCCATAAATTAACATGTATATCCCCAGGACATTGTGTATATGATCATTACTGTCTTGTATAGTGTCTTTTTCTTTTACTGTATACTGTTTTTATGGATGCCTTATGACAGAACTACCAGATAATGTACAATTAGTTCTGCCATATTTCCTACCAAATTAATCCTTGTGTGACATCCTGCAAAATTGTATATATATATATATATATATATATATATATATATATATATATATATATATATTTATCTGACAGCATGCATTGTATGCTTGCTATATTAATCAGAGCATAAAGGGGCTTAAACTAACCCAATCATGCAAATGAGTCAGCTTCCAAACAAAGGAACATTTCCCACTTGGAAATTGCACCTTTCTCATTGGTCAAGCCAGACTCGAGAGGAGGGACCTCCATCAGAAGTTAAAAGACACGTCCTGCTTCTTACTCACTCTCTTTCCCCTGACTCTCTTCCCTCTGCTGTTGGTCGTGCTGACCACGAGGTCGCAGGCTGACAGGCCTCAACACATCAAGCCATGTGTAACGTCTGCTACCATAGAGTCAATGAACACCACAGTTAATCATAATTTCTTCATTCAACATGGAAGAAATTGGTTGCAACTTCAACACGATCGACTCAAGGAACCATCAAGCCTTTCTCCTGTGACTGCATCTGGGTGCTCTCTAAACATCCAAGGCAATTGAGTTATCACAAATCACAAGTGTTGGTTGCTATGGTGATGAAAGTTCACAGGAAGCCCTAAAGAGTCTCTTCCAGGGCAATTTACTGCGCATGCACAACCTGTCAACGCCATATTGTAAACACAGTACAGCTAGGCTAATAGCATAAATCCGCTGAACTATTAGTATAGCACAACACCGCTAAACTAACAAGTTAGCAAACTTTCATTGAAAACCCTAAATACGCTATTACATCTCATCTCAAGTTTTAGTTTGTCTAAGAATTTCTCTGAAAAGATTTGCATCCAGTAATTACATCGATATTCTAAATTTTTTTACAAAAAATGTATTATTCAAAAGGGCATCTGACTTTTGGAATTTGCCCTGTGCTTGTTTCAAGGGCTCTGCTACTCTTTAATAAGTGAAATTACTGGTTACATTCTCCAGTTCCTAAACATTTTGCCCTCATAATGGTTTTTCATATTTTAGATTACCTTGTTAACTGTCTATATCAACAAGTGTAAAGTTTAATAATGTAGTCAACACTGCAAATCTGTCTTTTACTGATTTTCTTACAGGAGGTTTTAGATATAGTTGACTCTCAACATGTCCATGGAGATATATAAACTCTTTTTTCAGGACACTTTATTTTAAAGCTAATTTTGTAAAAATCCAAACAACTTTACAGATCTTTATTGTAAAGGGTTTAAACAATGTTTCCACACTTGTTCAATGAACCATAAACAATTAATGAACACGCACCTGTGGAACGGTCGTTAAGACACTAACGGAAGGCAATTTAGGTCACAGTTAGAAAAACTTAGGACACTAAAGAGACCTTCTACTTACTCTGAAAAAAAAAAAAAAGATGCCCATGGTCCCTGATCATATACGTGAACGTGCCTTAGGCATGCTGCATGTAGGCATGAGGACTGCAGATGTGGCCAGAGCAGTACATTTTAATGTCCATGCTGTGAGACAGTGCTACAGGGAGACAGGAAGGACAGCTGATTGTCCTCGCAGTGTCAGACCATGTGTAATAACACCTGCACAGGATCGATACATCCGAATATCACTCCTGAGGGACAGGCACGGGATGGCAACAATAACTGCCTGAGTTACACCAGAAATGAACAATCCATCCATCAGTGCTCAGACTGTCCGCAATAGGCAGAGAGAGGCTGGACTGAGGGCTTGTAGGCCTGTTGTATGGCAGGTCCTTACCAGACATCACAGCAACAACGTCGCCTATGGGCACAACCCCACCTTCATTGGACCAGACACGACTGGCAAAAAGTGCTCTTCACTGACAAGTCGAATTTTTGTCTCACCAGGGGTGATGGTCGGACTCGCGTTTATCGTCGAAGGTATGAGCATTACACAGAAGACTGTACTCTTGAGCGGGATCGATTCGGAGGTGGAGGTTCCGTCAACGGAGGTGGAGAGGTGAGTAGCAATAGTTGGGATAAGCGGGCAGACTGGAAGATAATGGCTATGGTGTTGGAGAGGTGAGTTGGATCCACTGGAGAGTTTGGAAGCCAGAAGGAACAGGGCTGGTAAATAAACTGGTAATGCTGGTGGAATAGAGATAGCTGATGACTGGGTGATTATGTTATCGAAGAGGGTGTATTGTTTAAGAGATAATGCCAACAATCAAAATAATCAGAGCAGAAAACTGAGATGCCGCTAATTTGATTAATGAGCTCGCCAACCCTGCAAGGAAACCCTGCAGAGCTGGTGAGCACACGGCACCTGTAAACAAACACACGTAGGGATACACGAAGGGATATATATATATATATATACACACACACACACACACACACAGTACATAAATGTTTTTCTTATTAATACATAAAAATGGGCGTTAGCATCGGTGGTAAAAAAAATGCTGTTGTAGATATGTCTTCAGTGCTGTCATCAGAAGCAGTTAAGAGATATACAGGTGGTCAAATTATGTTCTCAAAAGTATTTTAATATTTCAGAATAGCTTTATATTGTGAAGATTAAACCATGGCTATACAAAGTTTAGTTTTAATGTCCTGAGGAATGGAAGAGGGATGGGGTAGGACTCTTACCTCAACAAATATTTTCCTATTTTAAGAAATGTATTATCCTAGTATTTTTTTTTTTTTATGTTTTAAACTGCAGCACATGTAGTGTCAATCAAATATTGTTAAATTTGAGATGAATTATGTTGCTGTGAGAGCCAGCAGGGCTTTAAGGTAGTCAATGCAGCATTGCCATGAAAAAATCAGGCAATAATATTTTTAATCAGGGATGTACCCTGTATGCATGCAGTGCTCTTATGGAGGTCTAAGATGTTATGAAATTAAATCAAGTGATTTATTATTATTATTATTTAAAAAAAGGAACCCACCTCAAACAAAATTTATTTTGTAGGTTAGAAGCTAACATAAACACAGCAACAAACTGTGGTGCAGTCAGAGCTTGACAGCATTTGTCCCTATTTACTTTCATTGTGTTAGACATTCTGCTAAGCTTCCACTTTCGTGTTGCACTGAAGAAGCAGCAAGTCATACTGTAATGGAAAGCAAAAAGTGAGTAAATGAGGACACATTATCATTTCTGGGTGAACTTTTCTTTTACACAATGTGCATTACCATTGTTTAACACATTTGCATAGTACCTACCCCATCCTACCTCCACTCCATTTCTTGAATTTAAACTGGAATACTGATGGGAGTTTGAAAGAGGTGAAAACTGGAAAATATATTTCACTACAGTTTCTTTTTTTTGTGTGTCCAAGACATCTGGCACCTTTGTTTCAACATAGATGTCTTTCTAATGCCTGTAATCGCCAGAAAACTTAATTACAAGGCTTTTCATCATCTAGTTTTTAGTGTCAGCCTGTCAGTAAGACTAACAAAGCAGTCCTGTAATAATACTGTCATCTGTGTGTATCCAGTATTCAGGAGACTGAGCTATTTTATACCTCATATTTCTCTGCAATAACACAGTCCCTCTCAATTGTTTCCTTTTTTTTCTTCACTTTTTTTTTTTGCCCTGGTGTAGTGTGCATCCTGGGCTAGCGAGCCCTGAGTTGATCTGACCCTGGCGAATACTCTATTTCCAGACCTATTGGCCCAGATGATGGGTTTTTCCAAATGGCTGCACGCAGCCACAAATAGAGCAGTCCTGTATGGGGAGGCAGAAATCAGTGTTGAGTCACCTTTTTCTGACACCTCAATGTTTTCTATCTCTACTTAGCACCTTTTGTGAAACGATGCAGATCTGAACAAGTACTGATTAGGAGCTAGGCATGTATAACCAGTATCTAACCATGTACCAATGTTGCAAGTGGGAGGTTATGATCGGAATGGAATACTAGCTTACTTTGTACTGAGTACTGTGCAGTATATCACGTATACACGTGGGCATTATTCCATGAGTCAAGTTTTAACAATAGCCTATGCTACATTGTCATCACATGACGTCAAAACATTTGTAACATGGCCTCATTTCTGCAGTTTGATTAGAGAAAGAGGGAGGAAACGGACCACTCATAGTTAAATAATTAGCAGAAAGTGTAAAGCTCAATATGGTGGCTGTAGGATTAAAAGTCTCGCTTTCCATTGAAGGAGCCAACTGTTTGTTTACATATGCTATTTGTAAATTAAATGTATTTACGATGGACACACAAATAAAGCTGGAGTGGGAGACTTGTTAGTTTTAGTAATAAATTCACATGTGAAATTTGTTTTTACATTTAATTTATTTTATTTTAGATTGACAGGGAAACGCTGGATATGTGGTGTAGCACAACAGAGGGGCATCAATGTAAGTCCACTGTACATGTGTCACATGCACATTTAGGGAGATACAGAGTCTGTTTTATCTATTTTCATTTTGCACCAAACTTTCCACGCGTTTCTGACGGAGAAGGTTAATGAGTTAGAGACTCGCATCCGAATGCTAGTGGAGGTCAGTCAGAAAGAGAAGCCAGTAGATACAGGTTCGGATGTGAGTATTACAGAGAGCAACATACACACTTTGTTTCCAGCTGTACAGCCCCTGCAGCAGGGCATTTGGGTGACGTCTCGGCGGCATACTCGCTCAGCAAAAAGATACCACTCACCCATTCCTGTTAGGGTTTCCAGTCGATTCTCCCCACTCAGTGATACACCCACTGAGAATCCGAGAGTTGGCCCACTCCCGAGAGTTACCATGCGCTCACAGGGACCAGGTGCTCAGGCACCTCAGCCGTTTGGGGCTTCAGGTCAACTGGGAAAAGAGCAAGCTCGCTCCTGTTCAGAGCGTCTCAATGTCAACGCTCCTCACAAACAGGCGCGCGCAGTCAGTGCCGGAATGCCTCGCCGCCTTCAGGCCGGGCACAGCGGTCCCTTTAAAAATTTCCAGAGGCTCCTGGGGCAGCGGTAGAGTTGTTGACTGTATTCTTTGCCCTGTGGAGGTTTCTCCCGTTAGTTCGGGACAAATACGTCTTGATCAGGTCAGACAGCACCACCACGGTAGCGTACATAAATTGCCAAGGCGGCGTACGCTCCTGCCACTTATTACAACTCGCCCGCCGTCTCCTCCTTTGGAGCCAGCAGCGACTCATGGCACCACTCACATTCCAGGCAACGTCAATGTGGTAGCGGACGTGCTGTCATGACAACGATTGCCCAGTGGAGAGTGGAGGCTTCAACCCCAGTCGGTTCAGCTGATTTGGGAACGGTTCGGCAAGGTTCAGGTAGACCTGTTCGCCTCCCAAGAGACCTCCCATTGCCCGCTCTGGTATGCCTCAACAGAGGCTCCCCTCGGGGCAGAAGCACTGGCACACAGCTGGCCCTCAGGGCTGAGCAAGTACGTTTTTCCCCAGTGAGACTTCTTGCACAGGTGCTGTGCAAGATCAGGAAGGACGAGGAACAAGTCACCCTAGTGGCTCCCTACTGGCCCATCCGGGCTTGTTTCTAGGACCTCGTACTCCTCGCGACAGCCCCTCCCTGTCAAATTCCCCTGAGAAAGGACCTTCTTTCCCAGGGACGGGGCACGCTCTGGCACCCGCACCCAAATCTGTCTGATCTACCACCTGCCGTCTAACTCCATGCCGAGAAAAGAGATGTTCTGAACCGGGGCGAGCTTGCTTTGGTGGACAGTGGAAAGGGAACACTGTCTCCAAACAGAGGCTTTCCTTGGATGCCATTTCATTGGCCTATCACCCCCAGGCCGTGCACCCCCGCGGGTCCGAGCACACTCAACAAGGAGTGTTGCGATCTCGTGGGCACTGGCCAGAGGCAACACCCTGGCAGACATATGCAGAGCAGCGGGTTGGGAAACACATAATACCTTTGCGAGATTCTATCTAAGGGTTGAGTCAGTATCGTCCCGTGTTTTCTCAGGTCCGAGACGGTAGAACTCGGTACACGCTGACGGACTGACCGTGTGGATCGCTTGCACCTAGCACCCTTTCCCTCAGCTGAGGTAAAACTGTGCGCTTTCTCTCCCAGGAGATCCCACTCATTCAGATCCCTGGATGACTCCTCCCTAGCCCTTTGGGTTCCTCGAAGTTCAGCGGAGGAACTCGCCGACCCAATCCACTGCAGGTACTTAATATACCCTGTACTGGAATAGGTGCTCCACAGCTCAGGACTCCTACAAGGACTCCCCCTGTGTGTATTTTCCGTGGTACGGTCCCGTTACAAGTGGACCCGTGTCTCCCTTGGGCAGTTCCCACTGCCACCTGGTCGCCATGTTTGTGGGATCTACCACCGCGCCACTTTCCACATGTCGCCTAAAAACCCATGTGATGTATTCGCTACTCTTACCTCCCCCTCTCTGGGCAGATGTGGTCTTTTCCCCCTGAAAAACAGGAAACTGGGTAAGACCGCCTTCCCACGATGAGTGTAAAGGCCCCAGTCGTTTGGCTCTATGCGGGAAACATAGAGAGAAAAGAGGCCTGGCTAGGCTCTACCCATTCCCATGTTGGCAAGCGTCGCCTTGTTCCCCTGTCTAGGGTAACCAGAAGGATTCCGCCGACTTTTTTGGAGCATTGGGGAAGGGTACGTGCAGTCTGATACAGCTGGTCGCTTTTGCACGTCTAGTACCTGCCCGCTCCTGTGGCAGCAGTACACGTACACGGCTCAGCGCATTGCGTGATTTAAATTGGACCTCTAGTCTCGCTTATTCGACACAATGTCTCATTCCCTCCATCAGGGAATGGAGGTTACATAAGTAACCTAGACGTTCAGGCTTTGACATTTCAGTGTGCTGCACTCTCTCTGCTGTGCAGTTCTAATGTATTGCTTTTAAAATCGAGTGATGGTTGAGTGAAACAGGACATGGCAATTTAGAGATTTATTTGATCAAGATTATATGAAATTAAATTGAATGATATGTAAATGTAGATTATTTATTTATCTCTTAATTTAACTGATGTTTACAGTGGAAACTTTCATTACTGTACCTAGATTTTAGGAAAATAAATAAATAAGTAATATTGTAAATGCAATACACCTTGAAACCTTGGCAAAGTCCCTTTAAGGCTGCGCAGTGGCTCAAATTGTCTGAATAAACTGACACGTAAAAAATAATTGGATTTTTTAGTGCATTTGAGAGAGAGGATGGTATAGGTGACTGTGTTTGATTACGTCTCGATTCCATTCCTACATTTGAAATACATTGTTGCGTTTTTTGACACTACACCTCAATAATTGGAAAATGTAGCTCATTACTGGAAAAGCTACACTGTGGTTAAAATAGTGTTGTAAAAAAACATACTCCCCAAAACTGTCTACTATTACAGTCTACTACTGACAGTGCTAAGCTGTACTATTTGATGTTTTTTGTACAAAGTGTTCTTTCCACCAATAAATAATTAATGTTATTGATCAGGTTACTCAAGAACATTGCCACACATATTAAGAAATAATAGGCCAGTTGCAAAATTTTACATTTGGGCTTGTGTCTTGCTCTGATAACTACTGTACACTGAACGTGGGATGCCTACGTTGTCCTTCTATGTGTCATGGAATTAAAGGCCAGCATAAAAAGTAAAAAAAAACATTGCAAATGGGCCTGAGGTTGACCTACCATTCCACTGTGAGAACACTACAGATAGCAGAGGTTCAGGTATGTGAGGGCTGCTCAAACCTCTGTCAACATTTGCTCTCATGTTCTTCCTGAGATCTGGCTCAGTGATAATGATGTGTCCCTGAGCTGTTTAAGAGGCTCTGGGTTAACAGGCTGAAGTCTACAGCATGCCCTCGGAAACATAGCTGCTGCCTGCCAACACATTACTGTTAAATGAATTCCATGTTCTTCTGTACACATCTCAGGGCCCTGTTTTAACCTCTTCCATTATAGGGTGTTCACTGAATAGCAGGTTCTGTGTTTTTCAGAATGACTTGGGAGGAACTGGGTCAGTTGAGAGCTTTGGGAGCATTGAACTGCATTTTAGATGATAAAGACTAAAAGAAAACTACATAATAAAGAAATGAAATGAACTGTGACTCACCTGTGGTCCCTCATTAAAGATATATAAAATGAGAATGATTGTGGAATAACCAAAACAATACTGTCTATTACTAACCATATGTTTCTAATGCCTTAAAAAAAAAAAAATTCTGCATTAGGAAACACCATTGTCACAATGCCTAATTATCAAACCTTTTGATGATAGCAAAGCAGTCTGAATCAGTTCGCGATTCAATCTAAATGACTCAGAAAGCTCACATGGGCTTTGCTGAATTATTTGTTCTGCATACTTGCCAACGTGATCACAGAATATTTTAAAATTTGGAAAATAAAGATAACACTGTTGAAGTGCATCTACACTCAATGGAAACTAAACCTGTAAATGCTTCAATGTAAATGATATCATTTGGCAGTGATGAAGAAGGTCTTTAAAAAGTTTGCTTGGGAACGACTACTGCAAGTTAAGACATGTTGCCACCATTTTGAAGTATTCTATACCTCCCAGCCATACTCATCATACTTCAAGGCATCCAGCGAGATCTTGATGCTGTTGTAATCCTCTTTGGGGTGAACTGAGTGAGCCAGGGGAAGAGACGGGTTCTTGATAGCATTATGGAGCAGCACGGCTTTGAGGCTCCTGGATGAGCTTTCAATGAAGAGGCACCACTCATTCTGGTTACAGGTGATTCTGATTGCCTCAAACAGACTGGTCACATTGTGGCAGAAGCAGAGCCCATCTTGATGGGTGAAGAAGCTGGAAAAAGTTTGGTGATACTTCCTCTGATCTGTGACTTGAACACTTTCCACCAAAAACTGCTTGATCCTAGACGTCAAAAGCTCGGCATTTGGACTTGGTGAGACCAAGATCTCTAATCAAGTCATTGAGGTCTTTTTGGTTGGGGTGGTATGGGTTTCTCTCCTCAACTCCACCTCTGAAATTGTCATCTGGATCTACAATATCTTTCTCACTCTCTGACTTGCTGCTCTCTTCTTAAGACGGCTGCTCTCTCTCCAGAGGAGTTGGTACGGGGAGCTCATGGCAGTATGGCACCAGGGAGATAGATGAAGGAATGTCCAGATACGTGATAGCTGGTGCATTCTTGCCAGTCGTACATTTGGAAAGGTCCACCATGCAGAAGTAGCAGTTGCTTGAGTGGTCAGTGTGTTCCCGCTAAACTTCATTGCTCTCTTTTCCCTTCTGTACTATCCTACAAAAATAAATCTATTTCACCCATGACTAATGTGTAAGAAATTCTCACAACATTTGATATATTTTTTCAATATCATTGAAAATTTTAAAACATTTTAAAATGAAAAACTTTTACAATTTTAAAAGCAACAATTGTCAATATTACCTTCTACAGCTTTTTTGCAGTGCTTGCAGGTGAAACGAGATGCCCACGGTTTGTCTTGATCCCCAACAGGCATGCCGAAATATGCCCCGAAATATGCCTTGTAGGCCTTACACATCTTAGCAGATGCTTCCAAGAAGTACTTTTTCGCTCTTGTCTTGATAAATTGGCCGCAGGCATAGTAAAATGCATCTGCCGGATGCTTGCAGCCTCTTGATGAATTGCCATCTCAGAAAAATGCAGATATGTATCCATTTAGGCAGCTGGAACTAAACTGAAATGGTGGGCTTAAGGCCCCTCCATTTTTACTACTATTTTAATTACTGGAAAGTTACTCCAAGTTTACTCAGCACTGAATCTATCTGGAATGTTCTGGAAAATAGGTACATTTGAAAATATCACTGTCCTGGTCACAAAAGCAAAGTTTGTGGGGAATAATTGCCATTTTCTATACTTTTGAGGCATAAGCAATTCAAAATTAATACTTACTACCCAGGAAGCAAAAAAAAAATAAAAAATTGTTACACAGTGTTATGGGGGAGACTTGTCCCACTCAATGTATATTTTGGTTACGGCACTCGTGTGTGTGAATATGGTAATTATATATTAAAACACCATGGTAGTACCATGGTATACATGTAAATACTATAATAGCCTATATAAAGGCAATCATACTGTATCTCAGAGTACCATGGTAGTTCCATTGTATTATTTGCAGTACTTTGAAGCACCATGTAAATACAGAATGGTACTTAAATATGGTAATTGTGTATATATATGTCATGGTGCCCATTTGTGCACGCACACAAAAGGAATTTGGCCTCTGACCAGAAGCTTCCAGTACATACAGAAATACAACAGCTAGTCAATGTGGCAGGGCGGAGGGTGGGGCCGGGTCGTGATTATACACACCCGGTCCCTTATCAGGCTAATCAAGCCTCCAAGAGGGATAAAGGCCAACTGCGGAGGATTGTGCGGGAGAGAGAGTTAGTTTACGGACATGTCAGTCATGTGTGTGTTTGTCTTTTGTTTGAGTTTAAAATTTAACTATTATTTATATTGTCAAGCCGGTTCTCGCCTCGAACTGCTGCCAGGGGCGGGTGAGACCCCCTCTGTTCCCCGAGAACTTGGCAGGGCGTTCTGTCCGCCAGGGGCTGGAGGACTGCCTCCGATCCGCCCGTTAGAGGGTGGAGGAGTGGCTGAGGAACAAGCTACGGCGTATCGGAGAACTGGCGAGTAAGTGTTTTTTTTTTTATCTCTCTCTCCTCTCTCTCTCTCACTGCTACTCTGCGTTGGCCTTTTCCCTCTCGTTTAAATTTTACAGTGTTTTTTGGGGGTACTACACTGTTACAGGAAGTACCCCCCCCATATAAAAGTTTCTCTCCACCTGTCCCCTCCCTCGTCCAGGTAGACGGGGATGAGCTGCCGGCAGATGGGGAAAGAGGCACGCCCCTCCCCAGGGAAAGGGGGGGTTGTATGTCATGCCGGGTGCTCCCCTGCCTGAGAGAACGAGGGAGGAATGTGGCAGGGCGGAGGGCGGGGCCGGGTCGTGATTATACACACCCAGTCCCTTATCAGGCTAATCAAGCCTCCGAGAGGGATAAAGGCCGACTGCAGAGGATTGTGCGTGAGAGTGAGATAGTTTATGGACACATCCATCATGTGTGTGTTTGTCTTTTGTTTGAGTTTGAAATTAAACTATTATTTATATTGTCAAGCCGGTTCTCGCCTCCTCCTTTCCATTGACTGCTTGACAGTCACATAATTACAAGAAAAGATTAATAGTCTATGTATGCAGAATTTCTATAAAGGATTATGCAAAGGAAATTATGTAGGTAGTAGTATAAGTATGAAGAATAAAAAGGGACTTTTATTTTATTATTTATTTTATTTTGTTTTCGTTTTGATCACATGGGTTTGTGTAGAGTTATTATATATAGATATGAATTTACATGTTTGTTTGTTTTTTACATATACTTGTATACTGTCATTCACTATTCTGTACTGTACTATGCTATACCATGGCTTTGATAAACATCATGTGATTAAAGGGATAGTTCACCCAAAAATGAAAATTCTCTCATTGTTTACTCACCATCATGACAACCCTGATGTGTATGACTTCTTTTCTTCAGCAGTACTCAAACAAAGATTTTTAGAAGAGTATTTCAGCTCTGTAGGTCTATACAATGCAAGTGAATGGTGATCAGAATTTGTAGCTCAAAAAATCACATCAAGGAAACATGGAAGTAATCCATAAATTCACCCATTCACACACCAATGATGGCAGAGCTGCCAAGAAAGGCGCTTGCCTGCCATTGGGAGCAACTTGGGGTTAAGGACACTTTGGCATGTGGAGTCGTGTGGGCTGGGTATCGAACCGCCAACCCATTGGTGGACAACCCGCTCTATCACCTGAGCCACAGCCGCCCCAGATAATAGATGTGGGTGAGAAACAGATCAAAATGCACTAATTGGCAGTCGCTAAATTGCCATTAGCCAATAATATTGGCATGGTTGTACAGGGCTTCAGACCTCATGACCACCTAGGGGTGTTCTAGATGTGTCAGCGTTAAAGTGAACTATGAAACAGACTCTGATTCAGTAAGTAGAATTTAAACCATGATGAGTGATTCAAAACTGCTGAAACTGGAGTCGTAATTGTAAAAGACTTCTTAAGATCACATGCACATGAGAGTTGAGTGTCCCCTTTCTCAGCCTCTGTTAACAAACATAAACAATTAAACACGTCAAGTCTCTGCAAATGTTTTGACTTGTAATTATCCAAAAATCCTAAATTTTCCTCACTTTTTATCCAAATGTTGACAATATTTCTCCTAATTAACCTCAGCACTCGCACAACAGCAGTTCAAGTGTGTTTGTCAGTTTAAAATCCAAGAGTTTAATAGACCTGTACGTGAGTGAGCAGTATGTGTTTGTGAGTTAAGTGTGCTAAATAAAAAAGCATATTTAAATAAACCATGTCTAAATTGTGTTCAACTAAAGTGCTTGATTGATGGCTGTACCATTTATAAAAAAGTTAGACACCATCAATCATACCTGCTCAATGTGGAGTGGACAAACAAACACATACACAAAGCTTTTTACTACTCACACAAACAGCCCTCTCACACACACACACACACACACACACACACACACACACACACACACACACACACACACACACACACACACACACACACACACATGTTGTGTTTCCATGTTTTATGGGGACTTTCCATAGACATAATGGTTTTTATACTGTACAAACTTTATATTCTATCCCCTAAACCTAACCCTACCCCTAAACCTAACCCTCACAGAAAACTTTCTGCATTTTTACCTTTTCAAAAAACATAATTTAGTATGATTTATAAGCTGTTTTCCTGATGGGGACCGACAAAATGTCCCCACAAGGTCAAACATTTCGGGTTTTACTATCCTTATGGGGACATTTGGTCCCCACAAAGTGATAAATACACGCTACACACACACACACACACACACACACACACACACACACACACACACACACACACACACACACACACATTCACAGACATGAAATCTTTTCATTTTAAAAACATACATATTTTATGCATATTCTGAATTGTTGCCCACTTCAGTTATTTTTGGAAAAATGATTTATTCAATAAATAGAAAATTAACTTGCTTTGAAATTTTCCAGGGACATAAATCAATGGCAGGAGTGGTTAGAAAGGAAATTAAAATCACTTGACTGGAATACTAAATTAGCCTGAAACACATTGTTGTATCACATTTGACCTTTATGCCCCTGAGCTGTGATAAACTGCCTTTATAGTCTCTGCAAAACAGTATTATAATCACCCTAAAAGGGTGGGAACACAATTAATGAAGCTGACAACCCAAAAATAGTTTAATGTAATTGTGTTCTAAAGCTGCTGCATAAAACAGACTGCATACTTTTTATAAAGATTTAAAAAAAAAAAAAATTTGTAATGATGAACTGTACACTATTATGTACACTTACAGTAAACTATGCACTCTGCAATGTAGTGAATACATTTTTAAAGGGTTGTAGGATTTTCTCAAATGGAATACTAACGTTTTTACACGGAATCGTTCAGCATTTTTCAGCGGACGAAAGTTAATTTTTTTTTAAACAAACAAAGGAAATTGCTGCTAGGATTAGCATGTTAGTCAGCCTCAGTCGAACACTTATATCTAAAATAATGTACATATTCCCACAGCATGATATGATGGTAAAGCATGTGACTCACATTTGCAATGTGCTCTCTTCACAGAAGTTTAGCTTTAAGCACATTCACTTTTAATTACAAATATTTTGTCATGCCAGCATCACAGCCTTCTAATCCCACCCCTTCCAATTTGAAGTTTCCAACATTCCACTCTTTGTTAAAGAAGTTCGTCATCTGGGTACTTCTAGTACACTTCTTTTCATTGCACGTTCAGTATGAACACACTGAACACAAAAAATGGATACGAATATTTTTTTTGGAACAGCTTGAAAACAGTTTTTGGAAATTTCTTATCTTATTTCTGAAATGACCTTTTGCTTGCAAATGTTCTGGTTTGCCATCGAAAGAGAAACTGACTTGCTGACTATTTTGTGATATTATAAAATGGATTTTACAGTCTATATCTGTATACAGTATTTCTATAGTTAATTATGCTAATCTATTTTTACAGTATATCAAAATGATCTCACTGAGAATTTGGCAACAATATGTTGACAGTTATTGAGCTAATTTGATCTATTGCCCCCAGTGGATCCAGTATCCATGTGATATGTCCACAGAGCGGTGCCAAAAGCGAGTTCTAAAGCGATTTGTTTTTAGTTGTAAATTATGTAATACAGAGAAGTGGAAAGCATATTTTATTAACCCCCATACCCTAATCACAAACCTTACCATCAGTAAAGTAAAAATGTAATTTGGAGGGAAAATCGAACCTCCAAATTGTGCTTGTCACTGACTATGCGAATGTGATCACGGTTTTAATGCGGTCAAGAACCTCTCACGCTAGTGATGCAACGCTCATCAGTCACGCCACATATGAAAATAAACACACTTGAACTGATGCAAACATTTCTGATCAGGGGTGCTCCTTGCCTGTTCAGGCCTGTTCACACCAAATGACGATTTTGTGAGACGAACCTCTGACTGTTTCACCACTGTACAGTAAACAGCACTGTTGCTGTTCTACATATATTTATAGCAGTCTCCTGCCCGCAACTTCAGCTGTTAGAGATTAAATATTGAACACTGTTAAATTTTGTTACCTAAATTGTTATAACTATTTAATTATGCTCTTTCGCTGCTATTTTTACTGCCATGAGAATATAACAGGCAGGGTGATGTACATATTAAATAGTGTACATTAAGACAAAAAACAAATAATACATAAATAATCATATGCAGGCTTTCAAAAAGAGACCAGGTATACGTTTGCGGTACATAGAGTTCATGAACAACTTTTTATTTTTAAGCATATCATTTTCAGGGCTGTGCATCAGCTGCATGTCCAATGCTGCCATTTGCCAGTTGATTAGCACCACCAACGCACTGGATTGAGCAGCTGCAGCGACTCTGAAAAAATGACACTTAAAGCCCTTATCTCTTTGGTCAGTCATTCATCGCAGTCCGAAGAAAAACTAAATCGGACCACTCTCCATAAGATAAAAGACTTCAGATTGTTGGCGAAGGATTGGACAGACCCAAAGTGAAAAGTACAATGGGAATCTATTGTTCCTGTTAAAAAGCTTGTCAGAGTGAACAATCGCACCGGAAAAAAAAATTGACTTGGTGTGAACAGGCCTTAACTCAGCAGAATGGGGTTGATGTAAGGCTAGTGGAACATTCGGTAGCAACACATTGACATCCAGTGTATTGTGTATGGATGTGTGTGTGGTTAAAACAGGTTACACACTCATCAGTAAAATTAAAATACTCCAAATGAAAGGATATTAGCAGTGTCTTTCTAGACAATTATTTGAGCAGAATCTTCCAGCAAAATTTGAAGACACTTTTTATTTAGCAGACATGCCTTCCCTGGTTTCTTTAGCAGAAGAAACTAATTACAGTTGCTTGCAGATTAGTGTGTTCTGAAAGCTCAGCAGTTGGGGTAATTAATTTACCTGCAGTGGTTATTGTTCAGTCAATTGCACATCAGGGATAAAGGAAGCTGTCCTACAAAGCTTCGTGCATCATTTCCAACATGCTAATATGCTCCACCAGCCTCTCGCATTATGCAGATTACTGAGGCTAATCTATCGTCAGGTCTTTGAATTCTCTCGGCTCAATCCCCCACCACCACCACCTCCCATCCTCTAAATGTCTATTATATATAAGCTGGGTATGTCTTTTGAAGTTTCTCAGTGGAAATGTGTGTCATGCAAGTGAAATATACTGAAATATTATGTTGTGACTGCCACTTCTCAAAGACCTGCTGCTATCTTAGTAGCTGTGAAGCTAGGCAATTTAAAAGCCTGTGCTTGGACTGATATGACAGAGAAGTGACATTATCAATTCTGGTGTCAAATTTAGCAGGAGTCTGCTGGCAGGATGAAGGGCTCATTATTTTGAGGAAAAACGGGAAAGTTCATACAGTCCTGATAAAATTATTTGACAGCATGTAATTCAACAATAAAATCGAGTGTTGAAATAAAAAGTACCATCAAATGGTTCCAATTTAGCTCTCAGTGTTTTGGATATTAAAAAAGATTAAAGAAAGAAAGAGAAAATGCCATGAATGGCCATCGAGCCATGCACACTAATGAGGAAGTGGTGAAAGAGAGAAATGGGATGTAGGGAGTATATTAAGGAACCTACTGATAAGGATCCAGTTACAAAGTTTAAACAACTATCTTCCCAATCAGTGTTCTTCAAACTAAAGTGTGATCATAATGGTGTCCCATTTCCAGCACTCTCAACAAGATTACACATACTCCATCAGCTAGAAAGATGATTTGAGGGAAATGGTGTTTATGTAGCCGTATTGTTCATTAGGCAGCCCCAGCCACATTTGTCATTGAGCTTTCCAAGATCATTGGTCAAGATGTTTGGTCAGGAGACACACAAGAACTAGTGAACTATTGCTGCTATATTCGATTTGGGAGATGATCAATGATGTTCTCTGAGAGTTTTTTTATGGAGTTGTTCACCTCACCAGTAGTCCTCTTGCATTGTGCCACACTTATTTATTCAAATGTTTTAATAGAAAAGAGATAAATGGTGAGATTGACAGTGGAAGAAAATAGATTATTAACATTAGAGAAGTATGTGTTGCCACAACTGTGAAGAAGAGGGAAATATCTATCCACCTTTTTTTTCACGGTGTATAGGGTGTCGCCATTATCCACCTTGAATGTGGATCTGTTCTGGTATAAGCCACCCTCAGCTACTTTAGTGAGACAAAAATACAACATTGTGTTGCTTTATATTGTAGGCTGGTAATATATGTGTAGCCAAGTGGAGAAATTTCATGAAATTTAATTCTAGTCATAAATTGGATTGAAATTATTTTGAAATAAATTCAAAAGAGGTTTTGCAGATATATATATTTGTAGGTTTACATGGACAATAAAAAGCTGCATCGTCATGCTCGCACTAAAGTATGAAGCAGATATCATTATCATCTTTTCAATACATCACACAGCAACACGTGAATGATTTACATTTTCTTTTAATTTAAATGCTGACGATAGAAGATTATCTGACATTGGCATATTATTCTGCTGTACATCATGTGGTTGTGTAATATTTATAAGCCCATATCTCAAAATTCTGGTCTTATTATCCTTCTAGTTATTTACATTGTAGTCAGTGACAGCGGAACACTTGCTGGAAACACAGCCGCTTGTTTTACTTCTGCATTGCAAAATAAGTTGGATAGAGTAGGGAAACATAATGTAAAACAGAGACAAAGAGATAAACCCCCCCAAAAAACTCCAAAACCAACACCTCAAGGTCCCAAGCAATCATACACAGGGACTGTCAAGGTACCACACACAACAGATTCAAAAACAAGCCTACAGCACAAAATGCCACCAGTCATGATTGATTCCACCAGCTGCACGATAAGATTGCTGTGGTCGGCATTACGTGAAAAACACAACATTCTTTAAAGGGTGATGCGAAAATGCAATCCATGAGTCTGATGTATCTTGCTGGAAATACTATGGACTAATGCTGGAACAGCAATAGGGATTTTTTATTTATGAAAGATACTCAAAGTGCAAGTTAAGGCGTTGTCACATTAGCCTTTGCACAGTGAAAATTTGCGTGCAAAGAAGGCTTGGCCGGATGTTTAGCAAGTGTAAACCCCCACAAAAATCTACTTGGCAAGCATCATAATTTTTATGCTGCATTTAATCGGAAAGAGTAAAGTCATAAACTCACCACTGATTTGATTTCCCTGTTTACTAAACATTCACTGTAGTTATGGATGAAGCCCTGCCCACACAGATATCACTGCCAATCCAAGCAACTTCTGATTAGTCAACGCTGAAAATTCAGATGTCAAAGTTCACCAAAGTTGAATCCCACTCAAAAGATGTGAAGTGAAATACTTTGTAACCAGAAGTCCTTCAGAAGAAATTCCTGATCACTCAGATTCCCACTGAGATGACTGGATTTTGCTTGTTAAATTTTGTTGTACAAATGAAAATATGATCATGCCATTATGGCAAATACATTCAATAAGAAATTCTATTTATGAGAACATTTAAAACAATCATTGTTTATCAATGGTGGTACTATTATTTTACTTTAAATATACAGTACACACTTAATTTATTTAATTATTATTATTATTTAAAAACATTTTTATATTCATATAAATGTGTGACTGACAGATGAAAAGTTTGTGAAAAATCCCATAGCCTGAAAATGTCCCCACACATAAAGGAATCTTGATATCACAGAGACTTTGTAATGGCCTATTTTGACTTCAGCCAGCAAGCAACCACCTTGCAATCATCTAGTACTGACCTAGCAACATTGCAACACCTTAACAAGGCCCATTATTAACCCAAAACAAATTGCATAACTTTAAACAAGTCATACAAATGCAATGTATTTATTATTATTATAATTATTATTTACTTATTCATTTATTAATTTTTGTTGATAATCCATAGGAATTTTGATCAAATACACTATTAATTTAGCACTTTTTTCTTTAATTCTTGATTTCTAACTTGAACAAGAAAATTATCCAAACATCAGGAGGGTGTGTATTTTTGACTTATTTTCCAGTAAAACTATCTAAACATATTTAAAAAAATGAATTCAGTTTATTGTTCTTACTCATTTGGCAAATTGTCTTTTTCTTGTTTTAAGCATACACCTCAAACATTTTATTTACAGTAGATAGATGTATGCCAACAAACTTTCTACCAAAGAAAAATAAACTTAATGATGACAAATTGCTTCCTGTACTAGTTTTTCCTTTTGTTGAAACTACCGAATTTGCCTTTCATGTAGTGCCCAAACCAATTCTTACTCAAAACCACATCACCGTGGACACTCCAAAGCAGCTTCAGGTATCCAGAACACTTCATTTCAGAAAAATGTGTATACCCTCTCCTCAGAGACTAGGATACACTTGGGCAAACAAATACACACAATTAGGAGATAGACACCAGACACAGCAACAGAGAAGTGTGGAAGTTTTTGAGCACCCATTATGCTGCTGGGTGACAGGGTCGGATTATGTGTAAGTGTGTGTGTATGCCTATGGTCCGTTGAAGCTCATTAGCACTGACAGGAAGGTTTCAGGATAAGGGGGGTACACATTATCAGGTACTTATTATGGGGTGTCCGGGATGGGCCTGCATGGGCAAAGGCATGTGTCATGGTGACACCGTTGTCAGAAAAGGTAATAGAAACATGTAACATGTCTATAGTCAGAGCCCTGCTTTTATTTATAATGTATGCAGTTGACACCACCTACAATGCCAACATGACAACATTATACCACTGGAAATACCCCTAAAGGACCAAGCTTATGGACTGAGATCCATGGTCACACTATGTCTTTCTCTCATGCCTTTTGACAGTGTGGGCAAGTGAACACACCACTGCCAACAGTCAGCACTATGAAGCTTTGGTCAGGCAAGGTTTGCTTTAAGCACAGCCTGTAACAGAGTGTGGATGACAGAGGCCCACAAGCCTTTTATTCCAGAATTTGCTACAGAACGCTTGGTGTATCATATGGAGTCTCACCGAGTTACCGTCCGATGGGATTGCTGGCATGCCTAAAAAGAAGCCAATTAAGATGGGCTGCAGCATCTTGCCATTGGGAAGTGGTCCAATTATGCTGATGGAGCTAAAACTCTTCTACATCAAGTAAGTGTATGGAAAGCAAGAATGGGGTCTTTGTATAAAGGGGGTGCATTTGAAAACTCAACAGATCCTGTGGGGTATAAACTGAACTAAACACACTGCTCAAAAAAGTCCTCTACTAACTCCAGGAAACAACAGCCAATTGGATTGTCCATTGTTCAAGAGTTCAAATGTTGCTTGCTTTTTTCTACTTTTTAACTTTCCTGCTTACTCATGTGACATGGACTGGACATTATTGTGTAGTCGAGAACATGGCTATAGGGACCTGACAATTAGCAGGAAAGAGCTGCTGGTGTAAAACAAAAAGCACTTTATCTCCTTTGTGGTTTCACCAGCACAGACCTTGTATGATGTTCCTGTATATGGTTGATTCTCTGATGTATTATTCATCAGACTTTTTTCCTCTAATGATGCGTAGAGACTCCCTGAAATAGGAAAACGCTCATTAAGCTGTCATTGAATATAGATCACACCTTAAAAAGAGGGCATGGAAGCAGAAAGTAGCAAGTGGTGGCACAGACAGGAGGGTGAGCAAGACAAAATTAGTGATTTGGAAGGAGTAAAGACTAGATAAGGAGAGGACCAGTGGGTGAATGAAACTTGGCATGGGGAACATTTTATCTCTAAGATTGGCCTCGAAAAATGGAAAGGTGTTTAGATTGCCACTTTAACTAGACCGTGATGTTTATGTCTTTATTGTGTTTTTTTTTTTTTGTTTCTGACAGCGACCTTATCTGCAAGCTATCAAGCTTTATTCTTCATTTCCAAATATCCAAACCCAAGATGAATAATGCATTGTTACTCCTGAGCAACCTTGACAATATCCTTCAATATTTGTATTTTAATTAAATCAGGTACAGTAGAGAGTCAATGTATATTGTGATTTGTCAGTGAGGCGATGGGAAAAGCTGTTTAGTCTTTGTTGTGGAAGGGCAGTTCTTAATGTTGAGCATTTCAAGGTTACTCAGTTTGCTGACTGGTGATTTCAATAAGTGACAACTCATTTTAAGAGTCAGATGTCATTAAATTCAAATGTGAGAGTTTCTTATTGTAGGTGTGTGTGTTAAGGCGGAATATAAAATAACATAGAAATGGAGAGAGTGAGAAAGAGGTCCCACTTCTGGGAGTCAAGCTGGAGGAAAAAAAATGTCCTGGTTACTTCTGTAACCTCTGTTCCCTGATGGAGGGAATGAGATGTTCTGCCGATGAAGTGACACTAGGGGTCACTCTTGGGAGCCCAAGACACCTTCTGATCTTTGATAAAATGCCAATGGGAATTGGCGAGTGGTATTTGCATGCCACTCCCCCGAACATACGAGGGTATAAAGGAGGGGCGTGCATACCGATCATTCAGGTTTTGTGCTGAGGAGCCGAGAGTAAGGTCCCGGACATTTCAGCGGGTAGTTCAGCGTTGTGGCAGGAGGGACACAATGTCTCATTCCGTCCATCAGGGAATTGAGGTTACGAGTACGGAAGTAACCAGGACGTTCCCTATCTGTCACTCACTCGACGTTGTGTCGATGAATGACACTAGGGGTCCCCTACAAAAACACCACAACTAGCTGAACTGGGTTATGTGGACCGGCAGTGTGAGATGGTTAAAATACTGTGTGCCCCATAGCCAGTGCACCAGGTCGACAGGTAACCTCCCCCAAAGCTGCTATGAGCGCCGAATGGCCCTTCGGGGACAAGTCGGCTGCCCAAAAAATAGGGACAGGTTAGCCCAGTCATGACCTTTCCCTCTTTTTTTGTTTTTCTTCCCAAGAGGTGCCTAATGACCACCTCCTGTGACCGGGTCGGAGAGGTGTCACTGCCAAGGTGAAGACACAGCAGAGACCAAACCCCGCCTAGAGAGGGGGGGTATTTTGAGTGGAAATACATCACATGGTCTTGCCAACTCTTTCTTCATGACCCGACCGTGTTTAGCAGCTGGTAGGGGTCTCCCCCCGCCCCTGGCAGTGGCCATGATCACTCCAGGTGGTCGGCTAGGAGCTCCTTCTCCCCTCGCGGTCGCCGGCCGTTCGTCCACTTCCAGGCGGCCGGGCTCCTCCGTCCCTTGGCAGATGGCCGTGTCTACTCCGTTGGGGTGGATGGTAGCACCGAGAACTCCACTATGGCATATCCCTTCCAGGGTCTTCTGCACCAGTGTAAACGTATTAATGGAAAGGAGGAAGCGAGAACCGGCTTAACAATATAAACAATATTTAATTAAATAAAAAGACATACACACAAACACACGTGGCAGCTGCCCATAAACGCTCTCTCTCTCTTTCGCACCACCATCCTCTGTCTGCCTTTATCCCTCTCGGAGGCTTTATTAGCCTGACAAGGGACCGATTATGTAGAATCATGACCCGGTCACACCCTCTGCCCGTTCACAGAATAGATTGCATGCCCCTCCTTTATACCCATATGTTTGGGGGAGTGGCATGCAAATACCACTCGCCTATACCCATTGGCCTTTTATCAAAGACCAGAAGGTGTCTCGGGCTCCCAAGTGTGACCCCTAGTGTCACTTCGTCGACACAACGTCGAGTGAGTGACAGATAGGTAACTGCTTTTGCGTTTCAGAATTAAGTCTTTAAAATTAAATGTAACCATTTGACTAGAGCTGTTTAATTCTTTACTTCAACCACAATTATTCACAGCAAACACTTAAAATCTTCTTTATTGTTTTATGCTCACAAATTGTCTCCATGTAATCTTCACATTTGCCCCACAGAATTAAAAATTGGTATCCTTGCGCATTTCGAGTTTTGTGATGTTTCATGAAATGTCAAAATTACACTCATAATTATCTGCACATGCTACCTTGCATTGAGGGGATTGCTGCCATCCTCTATAGCAAAAGCTTGTCAAAATCACATAAATCCCTGGAGTACAGCGATGCAAGGCACACCCCCTATGAATATCAGCCACAAAGTGCACTATGGTGTTCCTAATCACAGATGCCAATAACCACTCAGCCACATTAGAGTGTGCAGAACAATGAAGGAATCAAGACAGGACCTTTCCGGTGAGGCCCTCCATAGTCTGTTATCCAATCGGTGATGGAAGTCTGTAATGCAGCTCATTCAGATAGCCTCATTGATTTTACAATGCTTTTTAATTTCCCTCCCTGCCAGTCATAAAAATTGAAGAAATGGTTTTTTTGGACTTTTGTTCATTTGATAACTGATTCAGACTTCATCTAACCAAAGGAAAAAAAAAACAAAACAGTAATCTCTTAGGGGAGTCCAGCCCAATGATATGAAACATTAGCATTCAGCATCAAATGTGATGATCTTCTTTTGAGCCAAGGCGACAATCACTTAATAAGGTTTTACCTGCTCAGTACTGTGGTATCCCTATTTTGTAATCTTCTGAAAGCTCTAACTATGGTGGAATAACTGAAGCAGCTTGGCTCCGATAAGCCTGAGAGCTATCTATTTAATGGGTGGAAGAGGGGTCAACAACATGGGCTTTGTCAGAAAATGGAATGGTTGACACCTGAGTTTGACACTTCTTTCCATCTGCATCTCACTCTCACACAGATAAAGTTAAACTGTCCTTATGGGGTGCTCAGAGCTGCTGGGGTCCACTCTTGCTTGACAAACCCAGAGAGAGTTTCCTTTTGGGGAGAGACTTGACACCTACCGACTGATATTGAAGGCACATGTCCCTTATTCTATTAAATAGAGTAGGAACGTCCTTTTCTGGGCATCTGAGCACGTCCTTCTGAAATTTGTACTCATGCAATCATGATTGTGCAACAGATTTTCACTAAAGAATGACTTCTATTTTGTGTTGTTCCCTTTACAAAAAGCAACACTTCTGATGCTGTGCTGGAAGCGCTTTGGGAACACATTCATGTGTGTGACAGGATTTTGCTATTAAAAGCTATATGTTTTGGTTGAAGTTTTGTGCTCAATCAACTTTGTCCGGATCACATGCAACCCAACAAAGACCGCCACTGTCTGACAGCCCATGATTGTTTTCCCTTTCTCCCTGATTTTGCTGTTTTTGCTGTTGAATGAAAATCCACATCTCACTGGCCTCTTGCAGGTTTTGTGATTAACTGTTTTGGTCCACTGAGTGATCAGTCTCTTCTCTACTGGGATTTTACACAGCTGGACAATCACCAAACCCTACTTAGCAAATCAGCAGCCTGGCTGCTCTGCTCCCAGCCAGTTGCATTAGGATGCAGTGGTGATGTGGAGTAATTGCCACTGGAGCAGAGTCGACTACATTCTCAGCAATTACTCTAAAACCACAAACCATTTGTTCTGGGTTAGGTCGACAAATGTCTGGAGATAAGCCAGTGTTTCAGCATCGAGGAGAACAGTAAAATAAAATGAAAGAGAACGAACATGAGAAATGGAAATTAACAAATACAAAGGGGGAAAACGAGAGGCAACGATGGCACTTTGTAACTACCTGAGAATTATTGATCATTGTGGAATACAACACAGGATACACTGTAAAAATGCAGCTTTCATAATTATTATAAAAACTCTGTTTGATTAAATATGTAACAATGATTTATGTAATTTTAAGTCAGCTCTAATTAAATGCAGATGATTGAGAAAAAAAGCTAACATTACTTTGATTTTGTATTATTATTGTTATAATTTTTTTTAATAAGGCAGCATTTTCTATTTTATCTTTTCTTTTTTTATACAGTACATATGTAGGGAATAATACAGCTAGCCAACAATTTCCACAAAATAAACCCTTATAGGATGATCAGGACAGAGGGTGGATCTTTTATCACTCTGGAGGTATTTATTTTGCAATAATTACCTACTTTCTACACATTATTTTGCTTATTATATGGGCACTTACCAAATAAATAAAAAATAAAAAGACATTAAGACATTAAATATTGATTTGAATTTATTTAATAATGTGAGAAGGAGACTGAAGCTATTCAAGAGGCCAGTACAGCTATGTAGAAACTCAATTGCCAGGGACATTTATACAGTTTAGTGGTCATTACAAAAAATGAATCACCACAGAATGCTGTGATTGACCAATCAGAAGTATTCCAGAGAGTTATGATTAAAGTTAATTTATCACTCTGCTTTCCCCCACAGTATTAAAATCTGTATTTCTCTTTTATAATATTATTTTAGTTCTCCCTCCACATAATTCTCTAGTTCCATTGTAATTAAAAGGTATGTGGGTTGGTATAAGTCAACAAGATCTGTAATTGGGCCATGATAACTTCTCGGGGAGACAATGGCAGCCCCACTTATAGATGCCTGTACTCTTTTTAGTTAGCTGTTGTTATTTTATGTACAATTGCAGGCAGGTCAGTCTCATGACAAAAGAAAACCTAAGCCAACCCCTACACCTAAATCATACCAATAATATAACAAAATATGTAAAAAAGTACTGTCACAACTATTTATCCATAATTTATTAATTGTCAAAAAAGAAAGAAAAAAAAGAATAAGAAAATAAAAAACAGCACCATAAAACTATTCCAAAAGACTCATTCTGCATTTGAAGGTTCTAATAGTTGAAAATGTCCCTCTCTGTGAAGGCATTTCCATGTAAATTAAAAATACACACCCAAACATTGTAATGTCACAATTTGTCACATGAAAGCCAATGGCATTTGACATCACTGATTTGAAAGCTATCGTAAAAATTGATGATGTGACATATTTGAATGTCTGGGTGTGATAGGCCAATGAAATGGTATGAAATGTTCCCTTTCCGCCAAAGCAAACAAAGAGCTGCTCAGAACGTCTAAAGCTCTGAATGCGGTCCTAGTAGGAACCGGCCAGCCGGTTCTGACAAGTCCAGAGGACGCCGCTACAGGACCTCCTCACACATCTCGACCAAATTCAGCCACAGATGACTTTCCTGGATCACGAGCGTGGCCATCGCCTGCCCAAGTGCGGAAGCGGCATGTCCAGCAGTGCTGTAGGCTTTCGTGGTCAGCGAGGATGTTGTCCTACAGGCCTTGGAGGGGAGCACAGGGCGACCCCGCCAGGTGGTAGGGCTTCCGGGACATAGGTGGAGCGCAACAGCCCTATCCACCTGGGGAATCGCTGTGTACCTGTGGGCCGCTCCGCCATCGAGGGTAGCGAGACCAGATGAGCGAGTGGCTTTGTGACGGGTGGAGAGGGGTGCTCTCCACGATAATGTCAGCTCATCATGCACCTCTGGGAAAAATGGGACCGGGGGGGTGAGGCTGTGAGCGGCGCCTGGACCCCAGGAACCAGTCTTCCAACCGTGATGGCTGTGGGGAGGATGGAGGGTTCCAATCCAGCTCCGCACTGAAAAGGATGTTCAACGCCACTGTGTATTAACACAACGTCGAAGTGAGCGACAGACGGGGAACTATAGATTTCTTGTGTTTAGGACAGTCTTTTGTCCTTTTTTTCCAGCAGAGTAAGTGAGGGCAGTCTAAATAAATGTACTATATCTTTACTTTTTTATTCTAAACTTCAAAAGCTGGTCATGTAACCTTTGTCACAGTGTGTTTCCATCATGTTTACAAAAACTCTTATTTTGAAGTGATTTTTGTCCTCTGTCTTCTGTTTCCCCCGGACTACATTTACCATAATGCACTGCCCTCATCTCATCAACTACTCCTTCGTTTCATTTCAGCGGTCTGCTACTCTGGGTGGTCACTTTTTCACAATCAGCTCACCGTAGATATTAGCACTCTCTGAATGGTTTCAAATGCTATTAGCTTTCTAAAAATGTTGATGCAGACATTTGAACTTTATCAGGAAAAGGAAATTGCTCTAAAATGTCACTCGCTCCTCAGCTCCGTGTCCACTGCAAATGGAATCAAAAGTTTGATGCTGGTCTCTATGCTATTTTTAGGTTCTGCCAGGAATAATGAGATTTTCAATATTGTTGCGGTGCCATTTTGGCTCTATACTCAGGCTTGTCCTTGATGACTCTGTCAGTCAGGTGAGACATCCCAGAGGACTGCCAGTAAAGGGAAAAGTAGTTTTGTAAAATATCAAGCTTTGCTAGTATGGAATGCCAAACTGATGGTGAACAATATGCATTTTTTCATATTGACTTTATACTACACAAAGATGAAAAATAATGCAAAACTGGAAATGCATTTCTTGAAGGAAATACCAGTGCTTACATGTCAACTAAAAACAGTGTTGAAGTTTAAGGTGAGTTAAGGTTTTAGGCTTTAGTTCTGTTTAAATAGAAAATTGCACTAGAGCTGCTTTGGCATTGTCAAGATACATGGCATGCAATGTGTTTTCCATCAGCTGCACTCAAAAATCAACACACAGTCACTATGTAGGGAAAAGCAGCAATAAATGTGTAAATATACATGATCACATAAAAAATCTACTTGCTGCTTCTAAATGTTCATGTAACCTGAAATCGAATCCTTCTGTAAAATTACTGACAAGCACCATCCCCATCAGACCATTTTGGCATAAATTCTTACATGTTCACCTTTCCATATGGCACTACTGATAAAAATGCATAAACATTTTAATCAAATAAAAAATTATAGCACACCAAAGGCTGAAATTATCTATAAAATAAACTTTGAATGGACTCTGTATGTTCAGACTTGAATTAATTTTAAAAGTTCAAATGTTAAATTTAGGTGATTGGAAATATCAATACAAATAATAGCAATAGAAAGGCTGTACACGGAGATGTTTTTATAAAAACAACTATAATAACAACTGCTGGAATAACCTGAGGCACACCCCAAAAAATACAAAGGGTTAGAGGGTCATGTCTTACTGTTCTCAGGGCTTGAACTAGCACATTTTTGATTACCAGCCAATGTGCCACACCACCCTGATATTGTGTCTCACTGGGACTTCACTTTGGACCTAATTAAACCAAAGTAAATATAATTTATGACTCACACAGGATTGTCTCTCGAAACAATGCAAAGCAGCTAATAAGCAAATCCTTTAACAATTTGAAAAATCTTTAACAAAAGAAAAAAGAAGCAAAAATAGAATTGCAGGCACTATACAGCTGCATGCAAAGATAAACAGATGTATTGCCTCACCTTCCTAACCCTGGTAGATTTTAAATCATTATACTGTCTCACAACAAAAACTATAATCTCAGTGGTCATTAAGCAGGGTTTTTGAGCAGAGTCCTCTAAACAAAGTCCAGACCCATCAATTGAGTCTCCTGCTACCTTCGATTGACACGGATGAGTAGTACCCATGTCGGCTGTTTGTGGTGCTTCAACAGATGGCAATGCATCAGTGGATTGAGTAATGAGTCACATGGGGAGGCATGCACAAAGTGTGACTGGTAGTCAGCTTGCTGTGTGTTTGATCTTAATGTTTCTTAGTTCTATTGCCGTTACTCAAGCAAGCACAACCTTGCCGATAGACACAGCGTTACAACATTCACCCAACTACAAGGCCCACTGTTGACTGATGCATCTTTTTGCTGAACACAAATCCTGTCAGACCAGTCCTGAAAATAAGGGGGTTTTGCTGACTCACCACAAGAAACAGTGAGTGCATTTACATGTATTTTTAAATCTGATGTAATTTAGGCTAAAGCAAAAATTAGTTTTTAAAATGTCATGTAAATATGTTAACCTACAAAATAGTACCAGTCCGGGTTTTGCAAAATCGAAAAAACAGACTTAGATAATATGGTTGTTGATCGGTTCCATCTAGCATGTTTACACTTTGTGCATGCTCTGAAAAACAGAGGTGCCACGGGACATGTATTTAACCTGCAGTCAAACTCAACACAAAGCAGAGAATAAGAAGAGCAACAACAACAACAACAACACGTGTGGATTTCATTCAGAAGTGATCATCCCTATGCTCTGTCCTTCCCAGACGTCACCATCTATTGTGAGAGCTTTGGAGGGCTGAAAGAATTCAAACATACATTTTATACAGATCTCGCCTTTTGAATAATTTTATATTAGAATTTCTGTTTCATGTGATCTTACAGCATGGCTACTATGATTGTTCTCCCTTTGAAGTGCCCTTCTGATGCTGATTTATACACTCCAAAAACGTTGGGTTATTTATTTTACCCAATAGCTGGGTTAAACATATTGGGTCATTCTGTTGGGTTATTCCTAACGTTTATTAGGTTGTCTCTATAATAACGCACCCAGTTGGGTTAAAATTGGTCTCGCGAGGACATTTTAAATTTCAACCGTCGACCAGTGCCACTGCCATCAGAAGAAACAGAGGTAAGTTAATAATACCATGTTATATGAACGCTTTTCATTTTCTTTATCAACATACAATAATAGCTGATTAATTAAATAATTTCGCCTTAATTTTGGGTCTGTTGTATTGTTGCTCACTTGGCTACTGACATAACACTTGCTATAAAGCCAGCCTATTTTAAACTGTGGCATAGAAACTATTAATTGGGATGCTTTTTTTTTTTGGAAATCATACATAATATTTCATATATTTTGTCGACACGCTAAGAAATTGTAAGACATCTCAGCTTTAAGGCTCATTATCCGGTGTTGCGGACACGGCAGTTTTTCATCAACTGAAAGAAAATTATATTGTCATTTTATAGTGTAACATTAAAATACTTCAAAGTGGAAACATGAAACATTTTATCCAGAAAGTTATATATGCAAAGCACTAAATTATATAATACACAAATTGGACTCAACCAGATATTACACCAGGGATCGGCAAACTTTTTGACACGGAGTGGCATTTTTTATTTTCCTAGTCAATGGCAGTGCCGATGAAGGATTAATATTGGTGTTTACCTTATTACATGACGTGTTGTTATGAAAGCAAAAAGAAACAAATGAAACACGGAATGTAGGCTGTCATTTGCGGAGTCTGACCAAAGCAAAGCGGGAGCATTTACTCCCGCGATTAATCAAAAGAGAAGTGCTGCTGGCTCGTGAGTGGCTTGCGAGTCTCATCACACTTTAATAGTGTTTATCTTCCCATTCAGATGATGAAAACGCTGCGTAATCATGAGGAAGGATTTACATCAAGATGTAGATTGGAATGCAACTGCGGAATTTAAATAAATATAGTCTACTCCTCTCTCGCAGTTGCTGGCTTGACAATGATTACCCCTCCATATGCCAATGCTGGCACGTGTGCCATAGGTTGCCTACCCCTGTATTACACAATAGCCAGCATCTACATGACATTGGGTGACAGCCTAATCAGAAGCCAGTTTTCAGATAGTGCTGCACCCCTGAATTCATGACAGTTGTGACTTTTTTCACACTGTGACATTAATCACTTTTATTGTGACTTTTTAATCCCAAAAAGCAGCAACATTTTGATGGTGTTCTTTTACCATTGCAGGAAGGTGCCTGGCCATGCCAGAGTCAGCTCCAGGCCATGACACAGCCACGCCAGAGTCAGCTCCATGCCACGTCACAGCCACGCCTGACTTCAGTCAAACCCCAGACTGCTCCATGTCACAAGCAAACCTCTGCTCACCGGTCCAGGCCCGCCTCCATTCCCATGACTCCACCTTGGCTCCACCCCTCGAGACTCTCATGCCTCCATCCGGACTCTGCCTTGATCCTTTGCCCCACGCCCTATCTCACCACGCCCCACCCCTCTTATGTCATGTTTATTATGTTTTTGTTCATGTGTTGGGGCGTTGGAAGCCGCCCCTTAGAGGAGGGGATATGTCATGTTTATTCTGTTGGTTCCTGTTTTTCGTGGCTTTTTATTTTGAAAAGTTAGTCCTGTTCATGTCTTCTTTTGAAATTTGTTCACTTCCTTGACTAGTCATGTGATTATTATGTTCCTGCCATGTTTCATGTGTTTTTTTTCTCATTGGTTCCTTTATTTATTAGTCTTGTCTTGTTATTTATTGGTTCATGTTTCATTGTCTTGTTATATTGTTTTCAGTCTTGTATTTTCATTGGTGATCTTGTTAACTTGTTACCCATGTCAATGTATTTTAGCCCTCATGTTTGCCATTATTTTTTGTGGAGTATTGTTAATGTAACTTTGTTGGTATTTTGCTTAAGTCAAGTCAAGCCAAGCCAAGACAAGCCAAGTCAAGATTTAGTCAAGTCATGTTTTGTTTGTGCCAAGTCTAGTTTAGTCATGTTTATGTTTCATGTTTCAGGGTTTTTGGATCTCACTTTTGTTTAATAAACTGCACTTGTGTTTGTCTCTCCATCGTCATCGTCTTCATCCTTGCCAGCAACGTTACCCCATTGCCTACTAATTTATTACTTATTTATTTGTTGTGGTTCTTGTAAATTGAAACATGATTGTAAGTAACTTAATGATAAAAAGGAAGTAAATTGATGACACAATTGCAACAATTTACTTAATTCATGAAAATGTTTGCAACTTTTAATTTAATGGAAATAAAGCATTTTCAAGATATTTGTAACTTGTGCATTATAATTTATTTGCAATAATAATAATAATAATAATAATAATAATAATAATGTCAACAATAATAATAGTACCAATAATACTTGGATGGTTAAAGCAACATTTTGCCCCCAAAAATATATCCCAACAAATTAGTTAATTTATAACCCAGTTTATTGGGTAAAACTTGCTACCCAATGCATTGGGTTAAAATAACCCAACAATGGGTCGGTGCTATATCAACCCACCATTGGGCTATGTGTTGGGTCATTTTTAACCCAACTGATTTTAGTGAGTATTGTTTGTAACACAGGGACACAAGGCAAACACAAGAAATTTTCATTTTTGGATGGATCAGCAGTCTGTAAACCATTCACACCTGTGACATTCTGATGTGCCTCTATTTACTATTATTTTGTCCATTGACTAATCCTTCTCTCTGTCTACCATAGCAATGCTCATGTCCTAACACTAATCTTTGCGTTCTTTCTTCTGCAGAACACAAATTAAGATTTTTAGAAGAATATCTCAGCTCTTTTGGTCCATACAATGAAAGTCAATCAGTGCTAAAATATTGAAGCTCCACAAATCGCATAAAAGCAGTCTAATCCATATGCCTCCAGTGGTGTAATCCATGTCTTCAGAATAGATGTGATGAGAAACAGATCAATATTTAACATTTTTTTTTACTATTAATTATCATCCCTACTCAGTTTATCTCTACTCTAACTTTCATTTTCTTCTTGTGATTTTGGTGATTCACATTCTTCATGCATATCTCTGTCTACTGGGCTGGGAGAAGAATTTATAGGAAACATTTACTTTAATATTGACCTGTTTCTCAACCACACCTGTCATATCAATTCTGAAGACTTGGATTTAACCACTGGAGTTGTATGTATTACTTTTATGCTGCTTTTATGTGCTTTGTGGAGTCACAATTTTGGCACTCCTTCACTTACATTGAATGGACCTACAGAGCTAGAATATTGTTCCAAATATCTAGATTTGTAATTTCCGTTCTGAAGAAAGAAAGTCACAGATAGATGGCATGAGGGTGAGTAAATTATAAAAGAATTTAAATTGTTGTGTTAATTATTTCTTTAAGTAGCACATGGGGGGGCCACATTGTCCTCCTTTTGAGATACAATGTTCAACATTGATTTAGTTCTTGGCATAGTATCTTTTAAGACAATAAATTTTTGTGTTCTCATTCTAATGCATGATGCACAATTATCTTACGTTTTTGACTCGTGGAATGTTCCGCTGAAGTATTGCTCTGCAAATGTTGATACTTTTCTATCTTTATTAAGGCTAAGCATAATTCTAAATTATTTTATCATCTCTACTTTCCAGGTAATTTATTATACCAATTAACAGACTCTACATCAGCGGTCAGGATTATTTAAAAAACTATCAATATTATTACAAAATATTATTATAAAAAATATCACTGTTTTATTATATTACATTAATACTTTTAAAGCTACTAAAGTTAAGTGCAAAAGTAGTGAGTGGTTTTCTCGTTTCCTTGTTAATGTTGTTTGATTAATAGCCTTTATATGACATAGCCGACAGTGCTCAATTCGGTTACATGTACACTTCAAATCTGACATTTTGATGCAAAAACGCATCAATTCACGTTTATATTCACTTTAGACATAAATTACTGAATTTACATTAAATCCTCACCAAGACGGGCATTGGCGGAATTATAAAGTGTATTTGATCATTTAGGCGTGAACCTGCATTAGCACTCAAACATTAGTCACCTGTCATTCAAACAGCATGCAGCTACAGATGTCAGGAAATAAAAAGTCAATATTTTATATTTCATCTAGATCAACCAACCGGAGTTGATCTTGCTATCACGATTGATGTAATGAATACCCCTGTTCTAGATGTAGAACAAGGCTAAATATATTTTATCAAGGACATTTTTTTCCAATAAACATCTAGATAATTTTACTGCCCTGCCCTATTGATAACATTGCATTAATCTCTCACAGTAGCCCAATAATCTCAGTGATAGATACATTACAGGCTAAATTACAGACACACAGAATCTAATGAGCAGAAATATTACATTTACCTCGATATGTTTCTTCAAATTAGAGGCAGGATTAATGCTGATATATGGCTTGAGCAAGTTAAACTCACATGACACGATCAAGCTATTAGCCTTTTTCACTGTGAAAAGCCATTTCAGGTGCTGCTGTGATATTCAGTTGTAAACTGTGCTTGAGGCATTCTCCACAGTTGGCGCCTGATCTGCAACTGCTGTTCAAGTTTTTTTTTAAGTGTAATTTGTTTTGACGTGAGTCAAGAGACTCTCCCAAGCCAATCATGTTGATAGATAAAAATAAAATCAGGACAGGGATGTAGCAAACACAGATGGTGGGAAAATAGCACAGTAAAAATAGAGTTAAAGCACTTAAAATGTATTATGTAATTCAAATACTTAAAATATATTTGTAATTCATTATTTTACACCCCTGTATATACTTTTTATTGATTTTACGTGGAATATTTTCACAAAAAGAGAGGGTAACATGCACATAGGCCAAGGTTAAATTGTGTCATCTTCTGCATTTGGACATCACCATAAACACACATGATAATGTACCTGATCTGTACCATAATCATGTTCAAAAACATGTAAAGAATTTAAGAAAGGCATGTGGCATGTCTGTTGTGTGGGTCTGCTGTAGCTGACTTCGAAGAACTACTATGATGCAAAAGTTGAACTGGAAAACATCTACATCACTTTCTCAGCTTCCGTCATTCACCAATTTAATTGAGCATAGTGTCATTAATACTTGGACCCAGAGATGTAGACTATAGTTCGACAATGCAAAAACCTGTGGTAGTTTGATTAGACCTGCCCATGTAACATACTCAAAGGCGGTAGGGGATAACAACACTAACAATTACAGTTTATAACATTATAGTAGTTTTTATTTTTTATTCACAAATGCACTTTCATAGCACCAAATTAAAATGTCTACTGTTGTGTAGCCTTGTTATTAAAGCTCTAGTCTGGTTATGAAAAGGTTGTAGATTCTAACCTGTAAATGGTGATCGATGAACAATACCCACTGCAACATGATTACACAGTAAATCAACATCTTTTTGAACATTCATCTACCTTAAAATCAGCCTCATTCTGACAAATTACTGACAAGTGGCATCCCCATCAGACATTTATGGATAATTTCAAATGTGAACACTATCCTTCTAGTGCTACTGATTGTGAGTAGAATGAGCAACCTCAAAGACAGGTTCTGGTCCTGTGAGTATTAGGAAGTAATTGTGTTCACATTAAACAATAGTGAGTTCAATTCAAATGTTGCATTTTTACTTTTATTAATTTATTTATGTATTTATTGAGTCTGCTAGTAGAAACCTGATCACATCAAGGTGAAGTTTCATTTCAATTAGTGGATGAAAGGGCTTTGGAATGCCTTAGTCTTGCTATCCACTACACTTTTGACTACATTGCATAATTTAAACAAAAAATTAAACTCACTCTTTCCAGAAAAATGGTTCCTTTTACTTAGTAAATTAGCTGCATCAAAGCTGTGGAAACAAATCCCACTGTGTTTTGTTTATGCTCATGTTGTTGCTTTTAATTGCCATGCTGTTTTGGGGGGGCAGTAATGTATGGACCACAGGGTTGCAGGGAGAAACTGGTGTCAAAATGTGTATGCATAGATACCAACCTCCATCTTTGTGATTTACTTGTGCCGCTCCTGGAGAAGAGCAACAATGTTACCTTTTTCTATCACATTGATGTGCCTGGTTAAACTGGCCACCAAACAAATAAAAATGCCTTTTAGAAAGTTCACAGCGGTTCTGACAGATAAAATTGTTTGATAGCTTCAGTAATGCAAATTTGATTAACCCAGCAATATTAATATTTGAAAATCAAAGAAAGAGATATGTAAATGAAGCTATGATATGCATTTGGGCAAATATGTTCCCTCAATAACATGATACAGGCAGATGATAGCTGTCCTTCTGCCTCCCAGCTTCTTTAGATATTCCAACATTTTCACAGAAGTTGAGAAGTATTACTGGAATTAATCATTCCCCACTCCTATCAATCATGACAACAAATGGAAAGCATCTCATATTAATATGCTTCATGTCAGTCTACTGAACTAGGAAAGGAGTCAGTTCAGAGGAGAATCTCTCGGTAGATGTAATTTGTGACTTGTGAATTTTGAAGCATGTTCACAGATGTTTGCTGTTCATTGTACTACAGGGTACTCTGGATCACAACACCTGCAAATGTGTTCAGTGTGGTCACATTGCATATTGACTTCAACTTGGTGTACACTAAAACACAACTGTGAAGTTTTATTATTATTATTATTATTTCAATTTAATAGCACAATGCTTATGAATTAACAGTGTAAATAAGTAAACTTATTTATTTATTATTTATTTATTACAAATCCAGAGTCAGCCAAATAACAGGATGGCATATACAGGTCCTTCTCAAAAAATTAGCATATTGTGATAAAGGTCATTATTTTCCATAATGTAATGATAAAAATTTAACTTTCATATATTTTAGATTCATTGCACACCAACTGAAATATTTCAGGTCTTTTATTGTTTTAATACTGATGATTTTGGCATACAGCTCATGAAAACCCAAAATTCCCATCTCAAAAAATTAGCATATTTCATCCGACCAATAAAAGAAGTGTTTTTAATACCAAAAAAAAGTCAACCTTCAAATAATTATGTTCAGTTATGCACTCAATACTTGGTCGGGAATCCTTTTGCAGAAATGACTGCTTCAATGCGGCGTGGCATGGAGGCAATCAGCCTGTGGCACTGCTGAGGTGTTATGGAGGCCCAGGATGCTTCGATAGCGGCCTTAAGCTCATCCAGAGTGTTGGGTCTTACGTCTCTCAACTTTCTCTTCACAATATCCCACAGATTCTCTATGGGGTTCAGGTCAGGAGAGTTGGCAGGCCAATTGAGCACAGTAATACCATGGTCAGAAAACCATTTACCAGTGGTTTTGGCACTGTGAGCAGGTGCCAGGTCGTGCTGAAAAATGAAATCTTCATCTCCATAAAGCTTTTCAGCAGATGGAAGCATGAAGTGCTCCAAAATCTCCTGATAGCTAGCTGCATTGACCCTGCCCTTGATAAAACACAGTGGACCAACACCAGCAGCTGACATGGCACCCCAGACCATCACTGACTGTGGGTACTTGACACTGGACTTCAGGCATTTTGGCATTTCCTTCTCCCCAGTCTTCCTCCAGACTCTGGCACCTTGATTTCCGAATGACATGCAAAATTTGCTTTCATCCGAAAAAAGTACTTTGGACCACTGAGCAACAGTCCAGTGCTGCTTCTCTGTAGCCCAGGTCAGGCGCTTCTGCCGCTGTTTCTGGTTCAAAAGTGGCTTGACCTGGGGAATGCGGGGATGTTTCTACTCCAGACTCAGTCCACTGCTTCCGCAGGTCCCCCAAGGTCTGGAATCAGTCCTTCTCCACAATCTTCCTCAGGGTCCGGTCACCTCTTCTCGTTGTGCAGCATTTTTTGCCACACTTTTGCCTTCCCACAGACTTCCCACTGAGGTGCCTTGATACAGCACTCTGGGAACAGCCTATTTATACAGAAATTTCTTTCTGTGTCTTACCCTCTTGCTTGAGGGTGTCAGTGATGGCCTTCTGGACAGCAGTCAGGTCGGCAGTCTTACCCATGATTGCGGTTTTGAGTAATGAAACAGGCTGGGAGTTTTTAAAAGCCTCAGGAATCTTTTGCAGGTGTTTAGAGTTAATTAGTTGATTCAGATGATTAGGTTAATAGCTTGTTTAGAGACCCTTTTCATGATATGCTAATTTTTTGAGATAGGAATTTTGGGTTTTCATGAGCTGTGTGCCAAAATCATCAGTATTAAAACAATAAAAGACCTGAAATATTTCAGTTGGTGTGCAATGAATCTAAAATATATGAAAGTTTAATTTTTATCATTACATTATGGAAAATAATGACCTTTATCACAATATGCTAATTTTTTGAGAAGGACCTGTACATTTCCTCTCTTGTCAATGGGGACTCGGGGAGTCAAGTGGGGATTTTGGATGGTAATCGATAATATCAGTAGCATCTAAACTGACTTGTTAAGGCTCTGGATACAGATAAATAATACGATTATATTTAGCATTCTTACATTTACACAAGAACTCATTGCCCTTCATTTTTGAGAAGATTCATACATTCCTGGTTTAATAAAAAGGTCTCGTAATCTTTTAGTGCCAGTTATTTTTTTTTTTCTATCAGCAGCTTTTTTATGATCTAGTTATCATCTTATTCTGGCCCAAAACCACCCAATTAGAAAGCATCTGATGCCTAATTAAATCTTGAAATTTGCAAATTTTGACAAATCCTGCCATTTTCCCTTAAAATTGCTTGTTGTAACATCCTGGTACCTTATAAACACAACTTTGTTTCCCAGAGCAGTGTTAAAAACCTTTGCATCTTGAAAGTAAATTAATGAGAAACTAGTCAATCATATTGGAAATTGCAGATTTGCCATCATTGCCATTTTATGTGTAAAATAGCCATCAGAAGGTCTGTAAACTATGAATGGGCATGCTGTATAAGGCTAGATATCTACAGTAACTAGAGATCTATTGTATAATACAGTACTATTGTGTACAGAACACCACACACTCCCAGATGGCCAACATCGCTATTTGGTACAAGTTTTAGCCAAATTCTGGTGGGAGTTTTGTTTCTTACTGTTCATATTTAAATGAAGCTCTAACAGTGTGCTAAAATAAAGCCAACAATATTCACATTCTAACGAGAGTGTTCAGCTGCTATTTTAGTATTATGGTGCTTAAATATGTCCAGGGCAACATGAACTGTACAAATCTAGCAAAACCTTCAGCTTATTTTTCTGCAACTAAAACATCTTCCCACGGAATAATAGATCCTCACACATGCCAATGTACGCACAGAATGATTGAACAACAAATACTGGACTGCTTCGAATTGCCTGTCAAAGAGCCTTCATATAAATCCAGCTGAAAACCTGTAGATATCTTGAAGCATCTACTGGATGAAGGCAACACTTAAACCTTGAAGAAACAGACAGTTTTGTTGTTGAAGTGTACAGTGGGTGGCCAAAGTGGGACAAGCTACAATAACCAGGATAAGCTTACTCTTATCCTCCATAACAGTTACATTATGTAATGTAAAAGTCAAGTAAATGGGTGTAAAGTAAAAGGATTTGATCTTTTTTGTGACAGGCAAAGTTTTATTGTGTTACAGAGACTGGGTCATCGCGTACATTATGCTGTGAGTGACTCAGTTGCCTTTGATGTTTGTCACAAAATGTGGAAAACAGCAAAAATATCCCAATATCATAGTGCAAACATAAATAAATAAAATTGCATTACAATAATGCAAGATACAGTTTCAAGGCCAGTTCTCCTACCAATGGCCAGTGTGGCCAATAAATTAATACATTAATAAAATTTATAATTTTGAATCTTGCGAACATTGTAAGTCACTGTGTATTTGCTAATTTTATACTTCTTGGTTATTTGTAAGTAGCGAATGTAAATAATAATTTAATAATTACTCCAAAAGTAAAAAATGTTGATTAGCTGGAAGAGAATATGTTGGATTAATTTGGATCTAAATGTATAAACTCTACAGGCTTTTAGACACTGATATATAGCTCATAGAATGATTATTATTATGATTTTTTCAGTCTTTCATTTTCTTTTTCTTTTCATTTTAGTTTTGTGCAAATTAAATATATAAAATAATAATAAAATATATATATTTAAATTCCCTCATTGCTAAAAGGCAGATTAATTGTTGTACTTTTGGCAATTGCTTATTTACATTTGGCAAACACTTTTATCCAAAGTGACTGCATTAGATTACATTTGAGGCATTCATTTTAGCTGTACATGTTCCCTGGAAATCAAAGCCATGACATTGGCTACTGATATTGCTACTGTGATGCTCTTCCAGCTGAACTACAGGAACTTTATGAACTCTATGTGGGGCTTATAGTTTTGAGTCAGCTACAATGCAAATGAGAGCTGACTTCTGAAGACTTGAATAAATAAGTCAAGAAGCATTCAAGTAGTAGTAACTTTTCCTGATTAAAAATTAGATGTTGTTGTTTCTGCCTATTGCTGGGTGCCCTTGGGTTAAAATTATTAATCTTAAAATCAAACCTTTGTGAAACTAGAATTAAAACATTTCATCATACACTGGCATGATTCTAGTCCAGATAATTTGTCCTATGTCTATTAATTTTTAAAGTAATTTTAGCGATCACATTAATACTTCTGTTATCAAGTCTGCTTCATTATGTATGTGTTATGTATACCCTGTCTTGTTCCACCATTGCCCTTTTGTTTACCATTTTTGTCACTTTTGTACTCCTTAGTTTTCACTTTTGGCCCTTTTTTAGCTCCACTGTCTCCTTGTTAGCTTTCGTTCATTGTTTGCACCTGCCCTCATTTGTTTGCCTTTGGTTTCTGTCGATCACCTTGTTATCTTGTTTGAGTCCTGTTTGTTCATTGGCCCCTTTGTCCCACATTCTTGTATTTAAACCCTGTCTGTTTGTTCAGTCTCTGTCAGTCGTTGTTTGTGTATGGATGTTATTGTTAGCTCCCTGTTTCCAGCCCGAGTTCCCTGTGTCTACTCTCTCGTTCGTGGTTCCTGTTCCCCTTGTTTATGTCCCCGTGTCCTTCCAAGGTTATGTCTCTGTTTTCCCATTGTGGACCTTTGTTTTGTTCCCGTGTTTTGTTATTTTTATTGTCACAATAAAAGCCGCGTTTGGATCCTACCTTCAGTCTGCCTTCTTCTGATTACCCACATCGTAACAGTATGCCTATTTTCTAGACTTCTATTAATCTGCTTTTACTTATTTTATTATAGATTCAGTGTCTATTTAATTGGTTAAACATACTAAAGTCAAATAAGTGTAAACAAGAAATCACAAGCATTCATACGAACACATAACTAATCTAAACAAAGACATACACACAAAATCACTCATACATGGGAAAGGGAAAAGTGAAAATAAAATGAAACTGGAACAGAATAGGGGAAATGTAGTTATGAAAAGAGCCATTTTGACCATCTGAGAGAACCATCAAGCTCTTAATTTAAAAGCACCTTAGTTACAATGGGGTTTTCAATTTATACTAAAACTACATTCAGTTAGTTACTGGTACGATACTTGCAAATGCCTAGGCTGTTGAGAGAGCGCCGGATGCTGTTGCAGGAGAAAAGCTTGATGGTTCCTTGGGTCGATGGTGTTGCACATGACTTGAAGTGTTGAGGCCTGCTGGATATCCCGGTTATCCCGGTTCCACACCACCAGCAGCAGAGGGTCAGGGGAAAGAGCCAAAGTATGAGGCGGGACATGTCTTTTAACTTCTGATGAAGATCCCTCCTCTCGAGTCTGGCTTGACCAATGAGAAAAGTGCAATTTCCAAGTGGGAAATGTTCCTTTGTTTGGAAGCTGACTCATTTGCATGATTGGGGGTAATTGTTAATGTGTGCCCCTTTATGCTCTGATTAATGTAGCAAGCATACAATAAATGCTATCAGAATTATATATATACACAGTATATAGTCAAGTCAAGTCAAGTCAAATGGTTTTTATTGTCGTTTCAACCATATACAGTTAGTACAGTACACAGCAAAACGAGACAATGTTCCTCCAGGACCATGGTGCTACATAAAACAACAAAGGACCAACATAGGACCACGTGAGACTACACAACGAAATAAAATACCTATATAAACTACCTATATATACCTATATAAAGTGCACGTGCAAACATGTGCAAAAAGTACAGGACAGTACAACAAATTACTGACAATGAACAGGACAATAGACAGTGCAGCGCCGACCAGTACTCAGTAGTGCAAAAAGATGACAGTTTCAAAAAATGTAAACATAACATACTATGAGATAATGTTCTATGCACATAGCAGTTATTGAGGTAGCAGACAGTTATAAAGTGACAGTAATTAAAGTGCAACTCAGGCCAGATGGAGGGTTGTGGTGATGGCATCGTCCGTTGAACGGTTTGAACGATACACAAACTGCAGTGGGTCTAGTGAGGGGGGCAGCTGGGTCTTAATCTGCCTCATGACAAGCCTCTCGAAGCACTTCATGATGATGGGTGTAAGTGCGACGGGACGGTAGTCGTTGAGGCAGGACACTGAAGACTTCTTTGGCATGGGGATGATGGTGGTGGCCTTGAAGCACGTTGGAACGACGGCGCTGCTCAGAGAGATGTTGAAGATGTCGGTAAGAACATCTGCTAGCTGGTCTGCACATCCTCTGAGCACTCTGCCAGGAATGTTGTCTGGTCCAGCAGCCTTCCGTGGGTTGACTCTACGTAGAGTTTTCCTCACATCTGCCGTGGTAAGACAGAGCACCTGGTCGTTGGGAGGAGGGGTGGACTTCCTCGCCATCACGTCGTTCTGCACTTCAAACCGAGCGTAGAAGTCGTTCAGCGCATCTGGAAGGGAGGCATCTTTGTCACAGGCAACTGATGTTGTCCTGTAGTTGGTGATGGCCTGGATGCCCTGCCACATGCGCCGCGTGTCACCGCTGTCCTGGAAGTGACTGTGGATTCTCTGGGCGTGTGCGCGCTTTGCCTCTCTGATTGCCCGTGACAGTTTGGCCCTAGCTGTTCTTAGGGCTGCCTTATCGCCTGCTCTGAAGGCGGAGTCTCGTGACCTCAGCAGCGTGAGCACCTCCGCAGTCATCCACGGCTTCTGGTTGGAGCGTGTGGTGATGGTCTTGGAGAAAGTGACATCATCAATGCACTTGCTGATGTAGCTGGTCACTGATGCTGTGTATTCCTCCAAGTTGGTAGAATCGCCATATGTTGCAGCCTCCCTGAACATGTGCCAGTCAGTACACTCAAAACAGTCCTGAAGAGCAGAGATGGCTCCTGCTGGCCAGGTTTTCACCTGCTTCTGAAGCGGTTTTGTGCGTCTGACGAGCGGTCTGTATGCTGGAATTAACATAACAGAGATGTGGTCTGAGTAGCCGAGGTGGGGGCGGGGCTCCGCCCGGTACGCGCCTGGGATGTTTGTGTAAACAAGATCAAGCGCGTTCGCCCCTCTCGTTGCAAAGTCCACATACTGATGGAATTTAGGGAGCACTGTCTTGAGATTTGCATGGTTGAAATCTCCGGCGACAATAAACAGTCCGTCGGGGTGAGCGTTCTGCAGTTCGCTCATAGCCCCATACAGTTCACAGAGCGCTTACTTAGTGTTAGCGCTGGAGGGAATGTAAACTCCGGTTATGCAAACAGTGGTGAATTCCCGTGGTAGATAAAAAGGTCTGCATCTAACAGTCACAAGCTCCAACAGCGATGAACAGTAACTAGAGACTAGTATAGAGTTCTTGCACCATTCCGTGTTGATGTAAACACACAAGCCACCACCGCGAGTCTTACCGCAGAGAGCTGTATTTCTGTCGGCACGAAACGAGGTGAGCCCGTCTAGCTGAATGGCGGCATCCGGAACTCTGTCGCTGAGCCACGTCTCCGTGAAAACAAAGACGCAGCATTCTCTAAACTCACGCTGCGTAGCCTGCTGGAGTCGGATATAGTCCAGTTTATTGTCCAGGGAGCAAACATTTGAGAGCAGGATAGACGGGAGAGCCGGCCGGCTAGGGTTTGTTTTTAGCCTAGCATGGACCCCCGCCCTCTTTCCGAGCTTCCGCTTTCTCGCACACCGCTTACGACGTCTTCTCCCCCGGCCACCGGCATCAGGCGACGCCGAGGGCTGGAGGCCTGGTCTCCGCAGCAAGCCGAGTACGCGTAGCGCCTCCTGCAGGTCATCATGAAGCTTGGTTTTTGCATGAGTCTTATATTTCAGTAGTGTCTGGCGATGGTAGACACGAACGCCGGTTGCTCCGATGTCCATGTGTTGCAAAAGTCGGGCTTTTTTAACAAAAACAGCACCATTGTGGATCCGGAGTGGCCGCTGCGTGCTACCGCGCCGCCATCTTGGAATCATGTACTGGAATCATATATACCACTTTGCAGTGTGTATAGACAGTTTGTCTATAATTTAGTGAAGAAAGGTCTGTTTTTCTGGGCTTTGAGTTTATGGGGGAAAGATTGTTCTGGCATGCAGCTCCGCCCGCTTGTAATGTCACTGATGTCCACAAGTTGCTGTAAAGACAGTGTAAAGGCTTGATAATGATCAGTGGGGGAGCAGACATAATGAAGTCTGCTTGGGCGTACTTGGACCTTTGCTTGTTACAGTCTTGAGACATCTGTTGGCTTATTCATTAAATAATGAATAATTGTTTGTCTGATTGGTCCAGATGCTACAATCACTGAATATATTAGGTAACACAAACAAAGGAAATGTTAAGGGTAGAATTAGCTCCCTAAGGTAACAAGTGAAGGTTACAACTTTTTTTCTTTCTTTAAGTAGCATCTGCAAAAAAATGAAAACTAACAATATGTTAGCTATATGAGAAATTATTTATTTCACCTATTTATTTTATATTGTTCCTCTTATAAAACATGTATACAATACAAACCAGTGTTGTTGTTAAACCAGAGTTGTTGTAAAATCTGTTGATGAGACCCAGAGTTGTTGTTGATAATCAGTTATGTTGAAAACCTGTTGTGAATCAGAGTTGTTAAAAAAAAGTTGTAAAAAAAAGCTTGCAGATACTATAAACACTGTGTTTGTTTTTATTCAGTCTTTTGTAACTTTTGTTTGAACATTTTGTAAATAATATGCACATCTTTATTTTTGGGAAGTTGTAGGGAGAGGGTGCCATTTTCATTGTTACCAGATTTGAATCTGTTTTTGATTAGAAGGAGAGTAATGGAAGTTTTTTTTTTTCAGTTATTCCTTTGCATGATAGTTACTACTTTTGGTGTTGGGTTTACTTAGATTTACATTTTTGTTTGTCATTTTGGCCTTGATTTCTCCTAAAGAGATGTTTGCTTTCATTTAATGTCTGACAATACACATTGTAAATAACTTTATGTTTTCTGTCTGATTTAAAGTGATTATTTTATTTGTGTGTGTGTGTGTGTGTGTGTGTTGTGTCAAAGAGAGAGAGACCCTTCACAATAGGGAAGCAAAATAAATTGTGTTTAACAAAACACACACACACACACACACTAAATAGTCTATGGGCTCTATAGTCTGTGAGCATGCAAAACGCAGTGCTACGCGTAACAACCATGTGGTATGTCTTGTCCAATTTTTGTGAGAGCGCTAATTCTAAGCATAATTTTCATGTAAGCACAAAGCGCAAGAGGTGTGGGTGTGAGTGTTTGCACTTGTGGGTGTATGCGTGCAAACTGTGTGTAAATGAACTGGCACAAAGTGCAAATTTCTATTTTTCGGAGAAATAGGTAATTGCGCTAAGACGTTTTAAAAGCACTTTTTAGCTCAAAGCAAAGTTTAAACTGCAATTGCAGTTTGGAGACTCCACCAGCAGATGGTAGTAAAGTTAATGTCCAAACTCAAATGACATCTCTTGACAATCACTGTTAGCCATTTTATAAAACAAAAGTTTATGATATTTACATTAAACTATCTATAGGTCATGGTTTATTTGTAATTTTTTTATGTTTATATTTACAATTGTAGTAATGATCTAATTTAAATTGGTATTTTTCCACCAATTGTCATAGAGTGATTTTTGGAAGAGGGAAATATTTTTGGAACTGGTATGATTTTTTGACAACTGATATTTAGATTATATTTTAGTTTTGTTTGAAGTGTAATTTGATTTAGAAATATTTGTTTTAATATTTATAAGATTGTCGTGGTTCAATAAATGAATTACATTTTAAAAATTGACCAGTAAAAGTGAAGTGCATGCCATTACAATCGCTGTTAATACTAGATATGATTTGTGTAGATGAAAATTGTTAGCAATACATACATTCTCTAAAATTTTACGGAGCCTACACACAAATCTTGACGAGAAGCACATTTTCCATGCATATAAATGGAGAATATCACTGTTATAATATCCCAGACATACAACTAGGACACAGTTAATGCACAAAAGAACATAAGTCCATATTTCTATTCTTCTACTTCATTGCATACAAATTCTTATGAATGTGAGGATTTTTTTATATTGCTGGTGCTTGAGGTATTGGACTATAAAATAGGATGCAGACGAAGGAATAACTGGAAAACAATTTTAAATTGCACTTGACCAAGCCAATCTGCACATTGCGTGGGCGGTTCGCCAAATCCACTTGTGCCTAGACTTAGTGCTTGCTTGCATGAAAATACCAAAACTTCATGGCCATGCCCACTGACTTTGAGTGTATGACTTATTGCATAGTGCTGCGCTTACCTCTTAAAATAGAGCCTTTTTATCTTCATATGTATGCAGTCTTTAATAATATTTTATTTTTCTTATTTTAACTGACTATTAACCACAAACTCTTCAAAAGCCAAAATATAAATCCTATAAATAAATATATATATATATATATATATATATATATATATATATATATATATATATATATATATATATATATATATAAACTGGCAGCTAAAATTTGGAATAATGTAAAACTTTTGCTCTTATAGAAAGAAATTTGTACTTTTATTCCCCAAAGTGACATTCAACTGATCACAGTGTACTGTATAGTCAGGGTATTTATAACATGAAAAATTACAATTACAATTTGAAAAAAAAATTAAACTACTTCAAAGAGTTCTTATCAAAAACTCTTCCACATGCTGCAATGACAGCTTTGCAGATTCTTGGCATTCTATCAGTCAGTTTGTCCAGATACTCAGCCCACACTTCCTGTAGCACTTGCCATAGATGTGGGTGTTTTGTCGGGCACTTCTCACGCACCTTACAGTCTAGCTGATCCCTCAAAAGCTCAATGGGGTCAAGATCCATAACACTCTTTTCCAGTTATCTGTTGTCCAATGTGTGTGTTTCTTTGCCCACTCTAACATTTTCTTTTTCTTTGCAATTCTTCCCATAAGGCCTGCACCCCTGAGTCTTCTCTTTACTGTTGTGCATGAAACTGGTGTTGAGCGGGTAGAATTCAATGAAGCTGTCAGCTGAGGACATGTGAGGTGTCTATTTCTCAAACTAGAGACTCTAGAAGATGTACTTATCCTATTGTTTAGTTGTACATCTGACCTTCCACATGCCAGTTGTCCTTTGTATTTGATGACTGTAGAGTACACCTTTGTATGAAATATTCAGTTTTTTTGGCAATTTCAAGCACCGTGTAGCATTCATTCCTCAAAACAATGTGCATGTGTGTGATTAAGGGGAGAAATTTATGTTTCAGGTGTATTTTGCTGAACAAAAGTGAGTGTAACAAATAATACATACTGTAAATATGTTTATGAATTGATTGCATTACTGTTTTATCAATGCATTAAGATGATCCAGCCTACAGCTCTCGAGTCAACAGTACATTGAGTCGTTCGCAGCAGTTCAGTTCTCGAGTCAACATTAAACTGGTCTGAGGACAGCAGCTCTTGCGTCAACAGTACATTGAATCATTCATAGCAATTCTTGAGTCAACAGTACACTGATCAAAAGGATAGCAGCTCTCGCATCAGCAGTACATTGAGTTTGCGAGTCACCAGTACACTGAACTGAGATCACAGCAGTTTGTGAGTCACCAGTACACTGAGCTGAGAATTGTCTCTTTCAGACATCAGTGAGCAGCTAAGCATGTGTGAACCGAGAACTTGAATGAGGGGGTGAAACGTCTCCGTCGAGAGATGTAAACATATTTTACTGTTGAGTATTGTTCATGCAGATTATATCTGAAGTTGAAGCTGGATCATGGTTTCTGTAAAAAAGGGTGAGTTGCGTTTTGAGTTGAGTTGAGTTAAACATGTGTAGAACATCCACATTTGTATATCATTGTCAGCATTGTGTGCTTTAGGTGTAAAACTTTAATGTAGGATGTATTGTAAGATCACTGAAAGAAACATTGATGACAATAAACACCCTTAGTATTACAACTTATTTAAATACAATTTTATAATCAGCAAAATGACCTTACATATGGCTTTCTTGAAAATATTTCTGTTTGCATTCTATGACGCCGGTGTATTAGCATTATATATAGTGACGTCAGTACGTGATGACGTAAATTAACTGGCGAATCGTTTTTTTTATTTTTTTTTATCCAAAACAACTGGTTTGTGGAAAAGAATCAGACTTCCCATAACTACTTTCTGTGACAAGGCAGGCAAAGAATGAGGATCTAGTGCAGCATCATTAAAATAAACACGAAAACTCAGAGTAAAGAAAAACACAGGGAACCTAGCACAGATCAACTATCTGGGGAAAACAAGGGCTTAAATAAACAAGGGAACAAACAAGGGAACAAGGAACACCTGGGGAAACAATCAGGGAATGAGAAATAATCAGGGGAAAACCAATCATAAAATGAAACTACAAAAACCTAACAGGAAAAAGGAACTAAACAAGAACTTCAACATAAAAGCACAAAAACAAAAGACAAAGGGAATGTGACACTTTCACTATTAATGTAATGTAAATCAAATTTTCTTCAGAACAATTCCATTGTTCCTGCATTTGGTACAAAGCTAAAGCTAAAATTTTATCATCAATTAATTTCATAAATCTCTATCTATCGGTCTATAGGTCATTTGGTCGGTCAGTATGTTTATCAATATTTTCATAATTTAGATACTATTATACACTCACCTAAAGGATTATTAGGAACAGCTGTTCAATTTCTCATTAATGCAATTATCTAATCAACCAATCACATGGCAGTTGCTTCAATGCATTTAGGGGTGTGGTCCTGGTCAAGACAATCTCCTTAACTCCAAACTGAATGTCAGAATGGGAAAGAAAGGTGATTTAAGCAATTTTGAGCGTGGCATGGTTGTTGGTGCCAGACGGGCCGGTCTGAGTATTTCACAATCTGCTCAGTTACTGGGATTTTCACACACAACCATTTCTAGGGTTTACAAAGAATGGTGTGAAAAGGGAAAAACATCCAGTATGCGGCAGTCCTGTGGGCGAAAATGCCTTGTTGATGCTAGAGGTCAGAGGAGAATGGGCTGACTGATTCAAGCTGATAGAAGAGCAACTTTGCCTGAAATAACCACTCGTTACAACCGAGGTATGCAGCAAAGCATTTGTGAAGCCATACCTTGAGTCGGATGGGCTACAACAGCAGAAGACCCCACCGGGTACCTCTCATCTCCACTACAAATAGGAAAAAGAGGCTACAATTTGCAAGCGCTCACCAAAATTGGACAGTTGAAGACTGGAAAAATGTTGCCTGGTCTGATGAGTCTCAATTTCTGTTGAGACATTCAGATGGTAGAGTCAGAATTTGGCGTAAACAGAATGAGAACATGGATCAATCATGCCTTGTTACCACTGTGCAGGCTGGTGGTGGTGGTGTAATGGTGTGGGGGATGTTTTCTTGGCACACTTTAGGCCCCTTAGTGCCAATTGGGCATGGTTTAAATGCCACGGCCTACCTGAGCATTGTTTCTGACCATGTCCATCCCTTTATGGCCACCATGTACCCATCCTCTGATGGCTACTTCCAGCAGGATAATGCACCATGTCACAAAGCTCGAATCATTTCAAATTGGTTTCTTGAACATGACAATGAGTTCACTGTACTAAAATGGCCCCCACAGTCACCAGATCTCAACCCAATAGAGCATCTTTGGGATGTGGTGGAACGGGAGCTTCGTGCCCTGGATGTGCATCCCACAAATCTCCATCAACTGCAAGATGCTATCCTATCAATATGGGCCAACATTTCAAAAGAATGCTTTCAGTACCTTGTTGAATCAATGCCCCGTAGAATTAAGGCAGTTCTGAAGGCGAAAGGGGTTCAAACACAGTATTAGTATGGTGTTCCTAATAAACCTTTAGGTGAGTGTATATCATAATATAATGTTGTTTTTATTTTTCTCTTTAAAGAAAACTGTTGGACTTCTTTCAAGCAGATGTGTTCATTTTATATTTATTTATTTATTTATTTTGCTTGTCAGACATTGCTGTTATTATCATAGCCAGATCAAGTTTCATATTTCATTTAATGTAAAAATAGTGCCCTAAGAAAACATGTTTACTTGGAGGAAATGAAGTAGGCCTTGGAGGCATGAACTTGTAATGAAGTGATTATTCAAAAATGATCAGCATACGCTTGCATATGAAAACCTTTGCCTCAAGCTACAAATCAAAAATTCATATCTCAACATATTTTCAGATGTGTTTATACACATTCCTGGATGCTTTGCAGCTCCATAGGAAAAGTGCAACAGTCTGTGTGAGCTGCAAATACACATGATCAAGATTACTCTATGCTGTCTACAAACCTGTGTGTATGTGTGTGGTTCACAAGGATTTTTTTTTTTTTTAGGTTTCAAACTGGTCATTACAAGGGTATTTTGCAATAAATGTGGTTTATGAGGACATTTCTAGTGTCCCTATAATTCAAAACGCTTAAAAAACATACAGAAAGTTTTTTGGGAGGGGTAGGGAATAGAATCTATAGTTCGTACATTATAAAAATCATTATGTCTATGGAGAGTCCTCATAAGGATAGTGTGTGTGTGTGTGTGTGTGTGTGTGTGTGTGTGTGTGTGTGTGTGTGTGTGTGTGTGTGTGTGTGTGTGTGTGTTTGTGTTTGTCCAGAACATTTTAGCAACATCTTCAAAAAGAAAAAATATTTATGTAGAGAATACATAATGAAAATCTTTTAAAGTTTTAATTTGTTTGGGTTAAGATTTGGGTTTGGTTAGGGTTATTCCAGCCAAAGTTTATTTTTGGGGTGTTTTTACAAAGTTTCTATAACTTTTCAGAGTAAAAACTCTGATCCATATGAAGCATGCAATACATATCTGGTTTTATAAAGTGTCACTGAAGCATATGCCAATTAATAATTGAATATGTTTATAAAATCCTTTAGGTTACATTTGCGGCCTGTTTGTTGTCTCAAAGCCTGATTCATATCCATAAATAAAAACAGATGCAACATAACTCTATTAACCAGGAGAGGAATTGACCCTAACCACAAACCCCATCTGACAAAATTATATCTACTTAGACAGCAGGATATAGGCTAGCTTCCTCACAACAAAAAAGCTCTCAGCCACAACCACTCTGCCAAAAGCAGCCATTTTAGCTCAGTTTTGTAGTTCGCTGTATTTTTAGGGGTCCTTTGTGACCCAAACAGAACATAACATACATCATGGCTAATTACATAGAATGGATGAAGTGCTTTGCACAGTCTGCTAGCAAGCTAGCAATGGTAGCCTGTCTCTGGTAAATACAGTACTCAACACAAACCTCCCACTCACATTATTACAGAGCAGGGCCAAGGTTAGGGAGGAGAGAAGCAAGGGAAGAGGTGATGTGCACTGACTCTATTGTTGAAATAAAAGAGGGGAATTGTGAGGAAGGAGGAGAGATTAAAATAAAAACAGATGAAGGGACAGATGGGAGGAGGAAGAAGAGGGTAGACAAAAGAGCTCATCTGGCATGTGTTGAGACATTGACATCTCTCTGACAACAGCATTTCCATCATGGAGGAATCTATTGGAATCGGTGTGGAGAAAGGGTTTATTTTGGAGGTTTCAACAAAGTTGTTGAAGTTCAACAATGATCTTCATGCACTTAAATGGACAGTATTTGATTTATTTATTTTCAGAAAATTGTATCAAAATTTGTGGAATTGTTGAAATTTTGTGTGGTTTAGGTTTCATGAGTATATCAATACTTCATAAATGGGAATAACAACAAACACTTGTTTCAGTTTCATTTGTGATCCCATTGTGAATTCGGAAGGTCTGCTGCTGAAATCTGTATTTACCAAAATTCGAGCCCATGCCCCTAGTGACAGAAGCAGGAAGTGTTGTTGAAGGTATGCTCCAGTTTCCAGTAAAAACATCTACAGAGTGGTGCCAAAAGAGAGTTTTTAGTTGTAAATTAAACAGCACAGTCAACAGGAATGCATATTTTATTGTATTTTATTTTTAGAATGTCTGTATTTATATTCTTGTGTCATTCTCATCTGGCATGACACATAACACAACAAAACATTCATGTACATAGTCAACTATTATCCCCTTTAAAGCCCATTATTTCTCCTCCCCCTTCCAATCCCAAGCATACATCCCTGTGGTCAAGCCTGAATACAAACGCAGATAAAAATGAATAAATACATAAATAAATTAAAATAATAATAATAATAATAATAATAATAATAATAATATATATATATATATATATATATATATATATATATATATATATATATATATATATATATATTCTACTGCAGATTCAGAAAGGCCCAATCTCACATCCCACACACACTCTGACCTTCAATTCACACAAACATTAACACCTCCTGCAACACCCCTCCTCCCCCCTCCTGCTACTCAACCTGCACTCAAGATCTGTTAAGATGATGTGTGCTGTGTCTTTTGGAAGCAAAAGACTAGGAAGATTTCAGGCCCAGATTGCGTCTCACCAGCCTGCCTTAGATCCTGTGGTAACCAACTGGCCCCCATCTTCACAAAGACCTTCAATCGATCACTGGAGCAGTGTGAAGTGCTGCTTCAAATGCTCAATTATTATCCCTTTCCCAAGAAACCATAAATCACAGGACTCAATGATTACAGACCTGTCGTCCTGACATCTGTGGACATGAACTAATTTGAGAGACTGGTGTTGGCCCACCTGAAGGACATCACTGGACCCTTTCTAGATCTCCTTCAATTTGCGTATCGTGCAAACAGGTCTGTGGATGATGCAGTCAACATGGGATTGCATCATATCCTGCAACATCTGGACAGACCGGGCACATACGCAAGCGATCCTTTTTGTGGACTTCAGCTCGGCTTTCAACACCATCATCCCAGCTATTCTCCGGACTAAGTTAAACCAACTCCCTGTTGCCATGTCTATCTGGCTGGATTACCATCTTTCTGACGGACAGGCAGCAGCTTGTGAGACAGGGGAAGTTTGTTTCCAGCACCTGTACAATCAGCACTGGTGCCCCCCATGGATGTGTGCTCTCCCCACTACTCTTCTCTCTCTACACTAAATGACTGCACCACCAAGGACCACTCTGTCAAGCTCCTGAAGTTTGCAGACGACACCACTGTCATTGGCCTCATCCGAGATGACGATGAGTCTGCATACAGAAAGAAGGTTGAACTGCTGGCTCACTGGTGCAATCATAACAACCTAGAGCTGAACGCGCTCAAAGCGGTGGAGATGATTGTGGACTTTTGGATGAACACCCCAATACTGACCCCCCTCATCATTTTAAACAGCACTGTGGCAGCAGTGGAGTCATTCAGGTTCCTGGGCACTACATCTCACAGGACTCTAAGTGGGAGACACACATTAACTCCATTTTGAAAAAGGCCCAGCAGAGGTTGTACTTCCTTTGCCAGCTGAGAAATTTCAACCTGCCACAGGCGGTGTTGATACAGTTCTACTCAGCAGTCATTGAGTCTGACCTCTGCCCTTCAATAACTGTCTTGTTTGCTGCAGCTACGAAATCAGACATCAGAAGACTACAGAGGACAGTTCAGACTCCTGAGAGGATAATGGGTTGCCCCCTGCCCCCTTCAAGAACTATACACTTCCAGAGTGAGGAAAAAGGCTGTAAATATCACTCTGGATCCCACTCACCCAGCCCACTAACTTTTTGAACTGTTGCCTTCTGGCCGACGCTTCAGAGCTCTGAGCACCAGAACCGTCAGGCACAGGAACTGTTTTTTTCCCTCAGGCAAACAATCTCATTAACAGTTAAAGCCTCCCCATTGAGCAATAATTATGTGCAATACACAGTTTAATTCATTTATATTATCCAACATATCCTCTTCTGCCATTACATACATTTCACTATACATAAAATACTTTATTTTTGTACTTTACATAACAGATTTGTACTTAACGGATTTGTATTAGATTTTCATTACATATGTGTGTGTGTGTGTATGTATGAAGGTGTGTATCTGTGTGTATGTACGTATATGTATAATATTTTATCATTATCTATGTCCTTCTGCTGTTTTTGTATTGTTTTTTTTGTATTGTTGTGCACTGGAAGCTACTGTCACCAAGACAAATTCATTGTATGTGTAAGCATACTTGGCAATAAAGCTGATTCTGAGATTTATTGTTATTTTATATATATATATATATATATATATATATATATATATAAAAATAAGAAGTTGGCCTATTTGGGCCACTGGAAGGTACCTGGCTGAAAAGCCAAAGCTTCAGATTTAAACCAATTATCTCTGTATCCTGAGAACTTAGAAAATGAATTAATAATTCTGTGGAGGCAAGGCAGAGATCTAGTAGGGTTGGGGACGAATAATAAAATATCAGCTGCATAAAGCAAAAGCTTATGCGCCATGACTCTCACCACCACTGCTGGAAAATCCTCTTCCTTTCTTATTGCAGCTGCTAATGGTTGCAGGCCATGACAGAACAATAAGGGGGAAAGACAAATTAATAGATTTTTTTCATCCAATAAAATATTCCCAAACCCATACATTTCCAAAATCTTAAAAAGATAATCTTATTCTGCCATATCAAATGCCTTTTCAGCATCAAGTGAGGTGGCAGTACCCGGAGTCTGATCATTCACCACTGACCACATGATATTGATGAAACTTCTAATGTTATAAGAAGAGCGACAGCTTCGAATAAACCCCACCTGATCTATACGTTTGACAGATGTCATAACTTTACTTAATCTGTTAGCCAACAATTTTGACAATATTTTAAGGTCTAGCTTGAACAGGGAAATTGGACGGAAAATCTTACACTCGCTTGGATCTATGTCATTTTTAAGAATCATACTGATGGTTGGTGGAAGCTTTCGATTCTTTAACTCTTTCCCCGCCAGCGTTTTTAAAAAAAAGTTGCCAGCCACCGCCAGGGTTTTTGACGATTTTCGCTCAATTTTAATGGCCCGCAGAATATTTTCTTCACCGATCCTGTTCCATGTCACGTTTTCCCTGTTGTTGAGTCTCTCTGTCCGTGTGTGAAACTGCACTTCCCACAATTCCCGGATCACACTCCCAGCCCTGATCACTGAGTTATTGTCCGCACCTATCTGTTATTTTGTCATTACCTTGTCTGTTTATTTAAACCCCGTTTTCTCCCCTTCCCTTTGTCGTTCGTTGAAGTTCCATGTCACGCTCTTGTCAGGTTTCACTCTCGCTGCTCGTGTTCCCTGTCAGTCTGTCCGCCTGTCCGCTCTCTCGTGGTTACCCTGTTCCCTGTCTGTTCCATCCAAGGTTACCCTGTTGTTCTCCACCCTCTGTATCCTCCAGTATTTGATTTGCCTTTTCCCATCGTGGATTTTTGATTTGTTCCCGTGTTTGGTTTCTTTTGTTTTGTGTCAATAAAAGCCGCACTTGGATCCACACCCCCGTCTGCCTTCTCCTGTTTACACACGTCACAACAGATTCCATTTAAATTTCTAACAAAAGTGGAGCAAGTTCTGTAACATAAGATCTAAAAATTCAGCAGCAAAGCCGTCTAGCCCGGAGCCTTGCCTGTAGACAAGGCCTTAATTACCTCGTAAAGCTCCTCCAAGGTTATCTCAGAATCAAGAAATTGTTTTGCTCAGTTGTCAGTTTAGGAAGTTCTAATGGTTCTATAAAATTTCTAATATCTTTATCAGTAGACGAAGATGTAGAGTACGGGCACAAAATTGAAGGACAGTTCAACACCACAGACTCTAGGAGCATGTGGCAGGGAATTAACATCATCACGGACTATAAACGGAATAAAAACTCCGCCATGAACACAGCTGCCTCTCTCCCTGATGAGCTTAATTAATTTTATGCTCGTTTTGAGGACAACAACACCGCCCTCGCGGAGAGAGCACTCGCGGCTGACGCAGAGGTCGGTTCACTCTCCGTCTCGGTTGCGGATGTAACCCAATCCTTCCGACAGGTGAACATATGTAAAGCCGGAGGATCATTAGAGACTCCAGCCACCCGAGTCATGGGCTGCTCTCACTGCTACCATCAGGCAGGCGGTATCGCAGCATCAGGACCCGCACCAGCCGACTACATGACAGTTTCTTCCCCCAAGCAATCAGACTTTTGAACACTTGATCTCTCACGATCAATAATCAGCACTGCCATTTATTAATCATCATCTTGTACCACACACTGGACTGTCAATATATTCTCCCCAATTCAACGACTGACTGTATTTATATTTTTATATACCCTTACCCATATTTTTTATTTTATTATATGTGTATTCTATATTGTGCGTATTATGTAAATTTTGTTTATTGTAATTGGTACTGCTATGTTATTCGGAACTGCACACAAGACTTTCACCTACTGTTGCACTAGTGTACACAGTAGTGTGACAATAAAGTGATTTGATTTGATTGAAATATTTCACCACCAGCAGATTTCACTGAGGGAATGGTAGAAAAAAGACTTTGTTTTATATATCTAGCCAGAGCTTCCCTGATTTGTCCCCCGACTCAGAGTATGACTGTCTTGCCCTGAATAGCCAAAACTCCACCTTCCATGACAAAATAATATTATATCTGTATTTAAGTCGGGTCAATTCTCTGAGACTATTAGACTACATTCGGCGCTTCAGCTCTGCCTTGGCACTTTTAAAATTCACTTCCAATTCCATGAGTTCTTGTGTTTTGGATTTTTTCATGAATGAGGTATACTGAAAGATCCAGCCCCTAAGAACTGCCTTAAGTGCCTCCCAAGCCAAGCCAACAGAGGATACTGAGGACCAGTTGGTCTTCATATAGACATTGATTTCAGCTTTTAGCATTTGTTGGAATTCAGGATTTTGCAAAAGGGATACATTAAAGCGGCAACTATATGATGTCTTTTTCTCTAAATGTGGAAACACCTCTAAACACACCAGAGTGTGATCTGAGACTAAAATGTTTCCAATTGAGCAATCAACAACAGATGAAATGAGGGAAAAAAAAATGAGGGAAAAAAAAAAATAATAATAATATATATATATATATATATATATATATATATATATATTTTCTACAGTAAAGCTTATGGTCTGATGAAAAACATGTATAGTCTCTACCTGATGGATTCAAAAGTCTTCAAGTATCTGTAAGACCAAGATTTTACACATCCTGTGAAGCATCACTGTTGCTCTAGGGGACTTGCACACTTTTGCTTGACTATGATCAAGGACTGTGTCCATCAACAGATTAAAGTCTCCTCCCAATATTATATCATGAAAGGTGCCAGCAGCATAAAACATCCCTTCAAGATCTATAAAAAAGCCCTGATCATCGATGTTAGGTGCATAAATATTAGCCAAAATAAGACTTTGTCCCAGAATTTCAGTTAAAACAATAATGACTCTTCCTTAATTATCTTTACACTGTTTGAGACATTTGAATGGTAAATGTTTCCTTATCAGTGTACTGACTCCCCTGCTCTAACTCAGGCCAGCACTATAAAAAAATGCCCACCCCATATCTTTCCAAATTTGTCCATCTTCATTCCAACATTAACCCCGTGCATGACACCAACTGGTGTCCGTCCCTCCAAACTCAAACAGTCCATGTACACCTACGAGAGCTCCCGCGACAACATTGCCATCGAATTGTTCAAGTCTAGTGTTTCTATAAAAATTTTGTGAGACAGAATTACACAGCAAAACATAATTTATAAAACAGCCAAAATGCAGAATAAACACAGAGCATGTAGCTTCATCCATAAAAATGTTCTGAAGGTGTTATTCTACAAAATAAACTCCAGCCGATAGACAGCACCAGCCCAAAAAACAAACAAATAAAAAACGCACCGGTTGCTCAGACTATCAAACGAATGTTTAGTGATCCAGTCCACTCAGCTGCAACATGAGTGAAAGCAAATTACTTACTCCAATGACAGAAATACTCCACAAAATAAACTCCAGACTATAGGTGGACTAAGCACAAAGAGCGATAGATTAATCCACAAAACTGTCCCAAAGTTGTGTTGCTCTACAAAATAAACTCAACCCTCTAGGAAGAACCAGCACAAAAAGAGCGCATAGATACTTTAAACAGTGCTCAGTGAGCCGGTCCACTCGTTTCCAACGTATCACACAATGACTCACTCCATTGACTTTATGAAGGACATCGCTTGCTGTTGGCATGTGAATGTTTTACAGCCATCCTTAGCATCAATTCTCAATTTGGCCAGGAATATCAGTGCAAATGCAACATTCCATTGATGTAAAATTTTCTTGCATAACTTGAATAGATCACATTTCTCTCTTGTCGATTTCACAAAGTCTGGAAACAAGAAAATGCTGTGGTTCTTCTAACATAGCCTTCCTTTATGCCTTGCCTCACGTAACACAAGATCTTTATCAGATGATCTCAGAAATTTGCCCAGAATTGATTGGGGCCTGTCTCCTTCCATGGATCGCAGATCAGGAACCCTGTGAGCTCGCTCGATTTCCAGCTTATGGCTTGCTAGGTTGAGCAGACTTGGAAGGAGCCCATCCAGGAATTTCACCATACTCTGACCCTCTTCAGCATCTCTTGCCGCATTTCCCACATCTCTCTGACCAAATCGACTCCAAAAAGCCCGCGGCCTGCTCAGAGGTTTCAACTTGATCACATAAGTGTCATTTCATGTCTCCAGAGCCTGAGGATTTTGAATTCTTTGACACATTGTCCTCCTACAATAGTTATGGAACGGAGTGTATTAAATCTCACCAGTTTATATCATTAAAAGTATTAAAACTAGCAAAGTGCGCAGACCTCACCGTTCACACGTCCGATCCTTGCATGGCGTCACATGACTCAGAATGCAACGTTTATTAACACTACTTCCCAACCCTAAACCTAACCTTCAGTGGAGTAAAAGCATAGTTTTAGAGCAAAAATGCAACCTCAGAATTCCGCTCTCTATTTTTAAGTGAATGCAATTACTTTTTGATTTCCATGGGACCAGAAACTGTGTGGCAAAGTGGAAATGTAGACTCATTTGAATTTTTCCAAAAATGTCCAACCTGATCTCACAAGAATTAAATGCAATGTACGAGGTGTGTAAAAAGTACTGTCAAGTCGGACAGTTCTTTATTCTCCTAGTGGATCAGCCACTCAAGAGATCAAAGGCAGATTGTTGCAGGGCGGGGCCGGGTCGTGATCCTACACACCCGGTCCTGTATTAGTCTAATCAAGCCTCCGAGAGGGATAAAGGTCGACTGCAGAGGATCGTGAGGGAGAGAGAGATCGTGAGAAGCGGTGGAGATGATTGTATTTATATTTATCGACTTTTGTTTAAGTTGTTAATGAAAAAATTATTTACATGGTCAAGCCGGTTCTCGCCTCCTTTCCCTTGAACTACGTTACACAGATATCGCGTGATGCATTGTTTTCAGTTAAAGATGCCATTGTAGAAACTATCTAATCACAGTCAGACATAATTAATTTAATCCATGAGTGACATTTTCCAATAATAGGCTGGTTACTGAGATTAAGCGAGTAGTTTTCGGCTGGTCATGTCATCCTAACACAGCAGCCCCCATGAGGGGACCCTATCCATGTAGAATAAAACAGCTTTATAAGTTGCTGATATTACTGGAGTCTTCATCTAATGAGTGGTCATAATGTTTACATACATTTCACTTTTTTATCTGAGTGCACCTTTAAATGTACATGATCGGTGGGAGTGTAAATTACTAATACATTGGGGAGACCTGCCCCCCCCCCCATCCTATTAGTTGTAAAATCCTGGAGGTAGACATGTCCTGCAGTCTTATCAATGGTTCCAAAATCCATTGATCACGTCATCAATGAGATCCATTAAGTCCCCCCTGTATGCAATTCAGACACAGTTGGAGAAAAAATTAAATTAAAATAAAACAATGGGAAATTGGTATAACAATTAATTAATTCATTAATTAATTCATCCATCCATTCTTTCTTAAATGATACACTGTAAATAAAATGCTAACCTGCAACTGTTGCAGGAGCTGTTGAGTTTTATTCTACCTGATCTAACCCTTAACAATGTTTTGTTGCTGTAACATTATGTATTCATTGATGTTAATATAATATCAAATAATATATTAAAGACATAACATAACATACATATTATACATTATAATTTATGAATGCTAATATTAATACATTTAATATTTAATAAAACATTATGATTGACTCTTTGAAATTGGTTAATTTCTGCGACAGCAAAAGTTGTGTTATCAAGGCCCCTGTGGGTAATTGGCTCGTCTGTTTCCATGAAAGCGCAATTAGACTTTTTCTCTCATTTGGTCCGGACACTCCACATTTCTCAGTCTTGCTTGCCCTTCTTAAATCTCCAAGTTCAATGCTGACCCCAGCGGGCCTTGATCATCATAATAATTAACCTACTGACACGCTTGGGGATTTCCAGGCATTTAAGCCTGTAGGCGACAGCACCCTTGAAGGCCCAGCTGACAGTGAACAGACGTAGGCACAGAGGGAGCTTGGAGCCCTGCCTGAGAGTACTATTGATCTGTCTGGATTAGGAGCAATTTTCTGTGAGGGCATCTCCTTTATCTGTCAGATTATTACCATTTGGCCACACCAAAAACTCAATGCACAATAATGGTGTTTCACAGAAATATATACCATAGGATTCGAAGAGAGAAATTTTTTTATATATATAAAAATTATTTTCTAAAATGTTATCTTTTCTGTAGTTGTTAGTATCCTGAGGGACCGTCACCCCCTGATGATCAAAGCATATTTCTTATTTCTTTCGGTCTCTCGCTCTTGATCGGTCCATCACATTTTTTTTATGTCCGCAGTTTCCCTCCTGTGCTGCTGGTAACCAAAGAGGGGTTTACAAATTGGATTGACTCTAGTTGACTTTTTTTTTTTTGCCCAATTAATTTATATGGCTTAATCCCCGCCTTCTAAACCTTTCATATAATTATTCCATGATGCTTTTCTTAACTAGTAGGAATAAAACTGAAACTCAGCTTTGTTTAGAACTGTTAGATGAACACAAAATTATCCTAGTATTAAAAAGGTACCTATGTTTAAATACATCCCCCTAGACACCTTAAATTGGTGATTGATCTCTCATCAGAGGTCTTCATTGAACTTCATCCATCAATTAAAATACAGCATTATAATTTTGAAATAGTTGATTGAATAGATCTTCCCCATTACCAAAATATAACATTCATTATAATTGTGACACCCAATAAGTAACATTATATGGAATATTTCAACACCATATAGAGAAGTAGATTTACAAATTATAGTATTAAATGTAATCAAGCTCATACTTCAACCCTGTTACTCGTTATTTTAAGAAAAAAAAAAAAATTCAAATTCCTCTCACTTTCAACTGCTTTTATTTTCAGCAAACTTTAAATGTGTAAATATTTGTATGAACATAAAGATTCAACAACGGAATTAACTGAACAAGTTTCACAGACATGTGACTAACAGAAAATTAAAAAAAATCTAAGTAACAGTCAGTATCTGGTGTGGCCACCAGCTGCAGTGCATCTCCTCCTCATAGACTGCACCAGATTTGTCAGTTCTTGCTGCGAGATGTTACCCCACTCTTCCACCAAGGCACTAGCAAGGTCCCAGACATTTCTGGGGGAATGACCCTAGCCCTCTCCCTCTGATCCAACAGGTCCCAGACGTGCAGGTCCCCTGGCAGGACACAGACATTCCTGTCTTGCAGGAAATCATGCACAGATTCAGCAGTATGGCTGGTGGCACTGTCATGCTGGAGGGTCATGTCAGAATGAGCCTGCAGGAAAGGTACCACATGAGGGAGGAGGATGTCTTCCCTGTAATGCACAGCGTTGAGATTGCCTGCAATGACAACAAGCTCAGTCCGATGATGCTGTGAAACACCACCCCAGACCACTCCAGAGTACAGTCCTCTGTGAAACGATCATTCCTTTAATGATAAACGCTAATCTGACAATCACCCCTGGTGAGACAAAACCGCGACTGTAGAAGAGCAATTTTTGCCAGTCCTGTCTGGTCCAGCGAAGGTGGATTTGTGCCCATAGGCCAGTGTTTCCCAACCACTGTGCTGCAGCACACTAGTGTGCCATGAAAGACTGTCAGGTGTGCTGTGGAAAATTATCAAATTCCACAAAATAAATGAATGCATGAAAAAATAAAATATTTCAAGGATCCAAACTACTCACCTTATGGAGAAATTCGCCATTTTGAAACCATAATCAGTCACTTTTGTGATTGTGAATAGCAATGACTAATGTGCAAAATGGAGCGATATTTATACGCGTTAAGGGTCTTTAACTTGACTTGTGTCAGTGCTGCAGAATACATTGAAGTCTATGAAGTGAATTTACACCAAAGTGTTATTTCACACACATATTTTTGCTTCACCAAAAATGTATTTGAGAGAACTCGGCAACAATAAATATTTAAAAACTGACCAAATTTGTGAAGACATTGAATGTCTCAATTTCTATTAATTAAATATTACCTTATCGTTACGAATATCTGAAAGCCCAGTTATTGAATTAATTTGAATTCACCAAGAAAATGCTTAGCAGAAAGTAATAAAAAAAGACTTGTTTAGGTCTATCAAAGCAACTGCAATCTTTTTTTCTCTCTTCCAAATACATGTTTTCAAAGTTTATTGTGCACACCTCCCACTTTTTTACATGGCAAACCCGTAAAATTGCCCATCTGTGAAGCTTTCTACAAATCTTGTCATGTTGAGGGCAATGCAGCGCTTGATGCTGGGTTAGCCTCCAGAACAAAATTGAAAGTGCCACGAGAAGCCGTCCGTCAATTGCCTCAGAATCAGTCTCCCTTGATGCATTTGATTATTCACAGACGAGCACCCAGTTTAAGTCGATGCGGAAAAGGAGGCAGGTTTGAGTTGTCGATTGAGTTCTGTTCAGTTTGTTCAAAGCTTACGTGTTTTGTTCATATTTTAATCGTATTTGTTTTTTGTAAAATCGCATTGTTCATATTTTAGTGGCCTCTGCTGTAACTGCAGGGGAAAAACATTCATCCGTTTCGTGTGGTGTCGCTGTTGTTCATCTGTTCTCTTCATAAATAAAATGCACAATCTGCTATATGCTTGTCCTGTAAGTTCATGATTAAAAAGAAAAATTTAAACAAATAAAAAAGCTAGTACCCATCTTGTTAAAATAGGAAAATTAAAATGACGGGTAATAATAGATTTTGACGGAAGTTTTACGACCCTGTCCGTCAAAATGATGTATAAGAAAGTCTAATGCAAGCACTGTATGTGTATTTTTTTTTAAATTAATTATTATTTATTCATTTATTTTTTTTTAAATTGCTGAATTTCAAACATTACAAGTGAACACCGCGTCATGGTCTGTTCTCACTGCTACCATCAGGCAGGCGTTATCGCAGCATCAGGACCCGCACCAACCGACTACATGACAGCTTCTTCCCCCAAGCAGTCAGACTGTTGAACACTTGATCTATCAGGATCAATAATTATCACTGCACTTTATTAATCTATAATCTCACACTAGACTGTCAACTATATTCTCCTCAATACAACTACTTAGTATATGAAATATATACATTTCATATACTCTTTACTTATTGTATATTGTGTGTTCTATATTGTGTGTATTGTTTAATGTACATTGTATAATTATTGTGTTGTGCAAGAATGTTGTTTACTGTAATTGGTATATGTCTCGTCACTGTCATGACTGCTATGTTGCTCGGAACTGCACACAAGAATTTCACCTACTGTTGCGCTTGTGTACATGGTAGTGTGACAATAAAGTGATTTGATTTGATTTGATTTGAACATGCTACTAAGAAAAAAGTGTGCCATGGCAGAAAAAAGGTTGGGAAACACTGCCATAGGCGATGTTGTGGTGATGTCTGGTAAGGACCTGCCTTACAATAGGCCTACACACACTCAGTCCAGCCTCTCTCAGCCTATTGTGGACTGTCTGAGTGCTGATAGAGGGATTGTGCATTCCTGGTGTAACTCAGACAGTTGTTGTTGCCATCCTTTACCTGTCCCACAGGTGTGATATTCGGATGCACCGATCCTGTGCAGGTGTTGTTACATGTGGTCTGCCACTGCGAGGACAATAGGGTGTCCTTCCTGTCTCTCTGGAGTGCTGTCTTAGGTGTCTCACAGTACGGACATTGCAATTAATTGCCATGGCCACATCTGGAGTCCTCATGCCTCCATGCAGCATGCCTAAGGCAGGTTCACACAGATGAGCAGGGACCCTGGGCATCTTTCTTTTGTGGTTTTCAGTCAGTAGAAAGGTCACTTTAGTGTCCAAGGTTTTTATAGCTGTGACCTTAATTGCCTACCTTTCGTTAGCTGTTAGTGTCACGATTGAGCAGCAAGGCAGACGAGGAGATGCGGATCTAAATGCAGTTACACTATTAAATAAACAAGCAAGAAAAAACACAAAGAAAAACCCTCAATGGGGAAATAAACATAAAACTAGAAAACACAGGCAGGGAACACACACCAGGCTAACAACATTCAACGAACGACAAGGAGTGAACAAAAAGCAGGGCTTAAATACACAGTGAGTGATGACAGAATGAGACACAGGTGAAAACAATGAACAAAATGGCAGTGATGATGGCAGGTGGATTCTGGGAAGTGTAGTTCTAAACAATGACAAGTGAGACAGTGGAGCTAAACAAGGGACAAAAGTGAAAACTATGGAATGCAAAGGTGACAAAAATGGCAGACAGAGGGCAACAGTGAAACAAGACAAGGAATTCCTAACAGTTAGTGTCTTAATGACTGTTCCAAAGGTGCATGTTCATTAATTGTTTATGGTTCATTGAACAAACATGGAAAACATTGTTTAAACCCTTTACATTATGATCTGTAAAGTTATTTGGATTTTTACAAAATGTTCTTTAATATATTTTGTCCCAAACTAGCTAGCCCTTACTGAGTGACAGCTTTATTTAGGCTGAATTTGCAACCCTAAGCATTTATGTAATTCATCAAGGCTACTTATCCAAAGCTGCTGTGCAGTCGATAGGATTTTTTTTTTTTTTTACAAACAGCTTGCATCAACACCTGCTCAAACAACTTGTAGATCCACAGACCCTATTCTTCCAGCAATTTCTGGCACCTTGAAAAATACTGAAACAAGAGGACATAGGAAAGCAAGAGGAGAGAGATAAGACATACAAAATGGAAACATCATTTAGGCAGGGAATGAGACAGCGTATTGGCCATAACATTTTTCACACCATGAATATGACAGATCTCCATATGGTTCAATGCAAAAACAAAGCCCAGTGAATAATGTGCTGATTTGGGCTACGCAAAGAAAATAACAGTATAACCCCGACAATGTTATAAACACAGAAATCTCCTAGGCATGTGGCGTTAATGGAACATGGCAATATCCTTTGTGGAGATCGATCTTTTTTACAAACCTATATGAACCCATGCTATCCACACTATCTATCATGATTGGAAGTGGGAACAAATCAGGCGTTGTAACAAAACCTAAAAGTTTGATCAGGCTTAGTGTCTAAAAGACAAGGTGATGCCCAGCTCAAGTAAAACTGTTTTAAGTCATTATTTAAAAGACACTTAAAGAGTTAGTTCACCCAAAAATGAAAATTATACCATAATTTACTCACCCTCAAGCCATACTAGGTGTATATGACTTTCTTTTTTCAGCCAAACACAATCAGAGTTATATAAAAAAATAATCCTGGCTCTCCCAAGCTTTATAATCGGAAATGAATGGTGCCTTAGATTTTGAAGCCGAAAAAAGCACATTCATCCATCAAAAAAGAAATCCATACAGCTCCAGGGGATTAATAAAGGGGCCTTTATCTGCCTTATCTGGTCTTACTCCACCATCACTATAATGAGAGACAGGTGTTAGAGTCATTACAGCCCAGGTGACGAGCCTTACCAATTTCCCTCTCCCGCAGACAGACACATGACCATGCCACATCTCAGAAATAAGAGACTTCAATTTATCAAGGTTTTCCTTCAACAAATGCCGACACATATCTTCAAATTCTGTGTTGTCCAGAATTTAAAATGCCACCGCATGAGAGAAAGAGGTGGACACATTTCCTGTGGCCAATGCAACAGTGTTCATTTCAGTTTATCATCCTGTGTGGATCTTTTACAGTCAGGTGTTGAAACTATATAATTTTGTTCTGACACCTTATGGTATAAGGTCCTACAACGAGCAACACAAGCACTTGATCACTAGGGATAAATGTGTGTATATATATATATATATATAGAGAGAGAGAGAGAGAGAGAGAGAGAGAGAGAGAGAGAGACAGAGAGAGAGAGAGAGAGAGAGAGGCAATGAAAAGTATGTGAACACTCAGGAAGTTGTTTAAAAATGTTTGATCTTCAACTAAGTTACAATAATGAACACAATCTGTTTTAGCTAATATCACACACATGATTGTTATTTTACATATTGAATATATCATTCTAACATTCACAGTGTAGGTTGTAAAACATAGGTGAACCCCTAGGCTAATGACATCAAGAAAATCTGGTTAATGAAACGAGATTGGAGGTTTGGGTTAGAGCTACTTCACAAAAAATTTCATAAGAAGCATCTGCTGGCATGGACCATGCCTTGCAAAAACGAGATCTCAGAAGACTAAGAATTGTTGCTTTGCATAAATCTGGAAAGGGGAACAAAGTTATCTCAAAGAGCTTAGATATTCATCTTTTCATCCCTAGAAATGGCCATCCTGCTAAGATAACTGAAAGTGCACACCGCAGAATGCTCAATGAGGTCAAAAAGTATCCTAGAGTGACAGCTAATGATTTGGTGGAATCATTGGAACTGGTTAACATCTCCATTCACTATATGGAAAACATTAAACAGGCATGGTGTTCAAGGCAGGACACCATGAAGGAAGCTGCTGTTTTCCACCTAAAACATTGCTGGGTGCCTGAAGTTTACCAAATACCACCTTGACATTCCACAACGCTACTGGGGAAATGTTTTTTGGACTGCTGAAACTAAGGTTGAATTGCTGAAACAAAAGAATAATTGCTTGGGAAGAAAATGCAGCACTAAAAACATCATCCCAACTGTGTTCAATTTAGGGCTGCTTTGCTGCCTGGAACGTTTGCCATCATTGAAGGGAAAAATTAATTAGCAAGTTTATCAAGATATCCTACAGTATAGGTGTGCCAGATGAAGCTCCGTTGAAGAGTGGTCACGCAGAAGGATAAAGACCCTGAACATTGAAAATCCACTATAGAATGCCTTCAAAAAAAGAAAATCCACCTTTTGGAGTGGCCCAGTCAGAGCCCAGACCTAAACACAATAGAGATGCTGTGGCATCACAGTTCACACCAGACATCCTAAAAATATGGCTAAGATCAATCAGTTTGGTAAGGAAGAATGGTCCAAAATTCCTTCCGAGCATTGTGCAGGTCTATTCCGCAGCTACTGGAAACACTTGATTGAGGTTATTGCTGCCAAAGGAGGATCGACCAGTTATTAAATCCAAGGGTTCACTTATTTTTTTCCACAGGACTATGAATGTTTAGAGGGTTGTGTTAAATACATGACAGATTATAATTGTTTGTGTGTTGCTGGCTTAAGCACATTGTGGTTTGACTGACTTTGATGAACATTTTATTACCAGTTAATGCAGAAAACCAGCTAATTCCAAAGGGTTCACATACTTTTTCTAGCCACTTATGTATGTATATATATATATATATATATATATATATATATATATATATATATATATATATATATATATATGGTTTGAAGATTTAGCAATTTCACTGACCATTCTATGCAATTTCTCTGACCATTCTCTAAAAAAGAAAATAAAAGAGTTTTTAAACAGTTTCTGAAGCAGTAAACTGCCAATGATATGTCGCCATCTACCCTACCTCCCTTCCATCCATTCTCTCTCTCTCTCTCTCTCTCTCTCTCTCTCTCTCTCTCTCTGTCTTTCTTTCCATCTTCTATAAGCCCTCTAGCTCAAACCTCAGAGCAAAATGAGGGTGCCAGCCAAGGGTGGCAGTTTGGTGCCAAAGATTACATATAATGTAACTCAAGCCCAGATCCACAGTGGCAATGCAGACATATTGCAACATGGGGAATTATGAGTCCGAACTACAACTAGGGGCTATCACTTGGGCCATTGCCTTTTCATTAACAATACTGCTAAAATATGAGCCTGGGATGAGGGGATGAGATGTAGCAGTAGACAGACTCTGGGAGTGCTTTCCAGCCCAAGTGTGAGCATGTGGTTTCTTTGAGGTTATTTGCCTGGGACAACCCTTTGAGCTACAGAACATTACTTAACCATCGTTCTCGTACTAAACCTCTCATTCTCTTTCCCTCCCTCATTTCCTTTCTCGGCCAAATCTACAGATGTGCTTGAGGCTCTGTGAGTAGAAAATTGAACTTATCAGATCTATTTAAAACAGTGCTGAAGAAGATATTAGAAACATTGTTGATGACTCACAGCACAAAAGCATCTTCTTAAATTAAGCCACGTAAGTTTGGTCAATCAACCCTACAGTGGTGTGAGAAACCATTTCCTGTGACCTTTAGCCACATTAAAATTAATCAACAAACTGGCTGCATTAATGATTCATAATAGAGACCTGAAGAGGACTCTTGGACTAAGATATATTCTTCTAACCTTCTGCCTCTGTATAATGCTATTCATAATGGAATACATGGAATACTATTCAACATGATTCATCTAAATCATAATCGCTAGAAAATAGACATGTAATGTCTATATATTTTTTCCACATTAAAATACTTTCTCCTTTCACGTCTTAATATGCAGAAACAAAGTATAATTTACATATGTAATCCAGGTTCCTTGAGTAAGGAACAAGACGCTGCATCAAGATGACACTATGGCAAATGCATATGTGGGTCATGAGGTCTGAAGCCCTATGTTATGGGCTCCTTATAAGCACCCGCATGACACTACCTCTCAGATTATCTACGCTTCAGTCGCACAATTTTATATTTCACTCCTTGTTGTTCATGCGACTCATGCAGAAGTGAAGATTATGTTCTCCCTCTTTGAGTGGCAGCATGTAAGAGTGTCATTGGAAACAGCGCAACCCAAATGAAGTGTAAACAGTGGCTTTGTGGTAAATTAAACATAGTCTGTTTGAAAAATGTGCAAAATATATCAAGATTGAAAAAAGAAGGTTGTAACAGAAGGTTGTTTTGATTAAAATTAATTAAAAAGAAAGTATTGATGGGTCAGTAATATAGCATATTGTACATATACCTACTATAGGAAGAAAAATTTTAGGGCAAAACTTATGCAAATACTTTATAAATATTTTTTCAATTAAGATAATTTTATTTAAATAACCATTTCTGAAAAAGTGCATTCTATAAACCAATGAATCTACATTGTGATTGGATCAGTCAATGTGATCCCACATTCTGTTTTGGGAGAAAATAAAATAAAACATGCGTCACTCCAGGGGGCATTTTAGCCCAGTTGTGCCCTACATGTATTCTATCTCTTTATCTATCACCAACCTCCCTTTCATCATTCACTTTATGATAAAACTCCTCCTCAGTTCATTTCACTTTCACTAATTTCTTAAAGTCACTTTCAGCCATCTGATCATGTGAAAATGTGAATCAGCTGGCAAAATTATCAATACCACCCTTGCAAACAGAATTCCTCATAGTTTTCGTGATGTTCTCATGACCTTTATGATTCATATTCATGGTGTCAACCCTTTCACGATACAGCATGTTGCTTTCTGATGATTCACGTACTTGAATCATAAGCAAGTGAATTTTGAACAACAGTGCAATGGATGATTCATGTGAATCATTTCAGAGCCCTGAATGCTAAGTGCATATGTGGGTTTTATTGAGCTCCCAAACTGCTCATGAGGTTGCCAGATTCATCATGAGTGCAGACTCCTCATGTTGGTCCATTTCCTCACTCCCTAGCCTCCAAATTTTCAACCGTTCCAGCACACAAAAAGAATGCACTCCTCGGCTAGTTCTTGATAACTTTTTCTCTCTTCACACAATCCCTGTGTGAAAATCAGTATGATCACATGGGAAGACGGCATGCTGTTTCCCTCGTGGCTCGACTAGTAGTGTGTTGCGTCAGTTGCATGGGAGACCAGAGTTCAATCCCCAATCAAACAAAAAGTAATCACATTTGTATAAACAATCACAAGCATAATAAGGAGGTTGCATTTTGTCTCTACTAAAGGTTAAGGTTTGATTTGGGTTTTGGTCGGGGGGTAGATTAAATAAAATATTCAGATAATTAAAATGCATTACATTCTTGTGGCACAAGAGTTAATCATTGATAAGGCAATACAAAAAGCGGCTTAAGAAATACAATGTATTGTTTACTACCATATTATTGAACATAAGCCAATCAATGGCATACAGTTCACAGCAATCCATTTCACAAGTGAATTTGTCAATCAGTTTGAGATTTATTATGAGGGCTTGTTTAAGGACCCGTCAATGTACACCTGCGTCAGGCAGATGCTTGTGTAGCATCTCAGGTGCATTAAATCATAAACATAAAATTTTTAGGTCACTGTGTCAAGCTAAATATAGTTTAATACTTAGAAAACATCTTGAGATCCCTTAGTTCGAATTTGCATTCCATCGAGTGTTTTGAACACAAGAACGTAACGCATGTCTGTGTTGTTCTGGATGGTTGTTTTGTTCACTGTATAACCTACGTGTTGCCCATACAGCTGATGTTTCACTTACTGCCCTCTTGAGTAAACAGGTGGTACTACAAGCTTGCATTTCTCAGGAATCTTCCTTATTACGGTCCAGGGGCATTGTGATTAATTGCGCACATTTTTTCCGACAGCCCTAGTTAATATTACTTAATGCGCAATGAACTAACATGAACTAACATTGAACAATTGTATTTTTATTAACTAACATTCACTAAGACTGATAAATACTGCTAAATTATATTGTAAATTGTTTGTTCATGATACCTAATGCATAAACAAATGTTAACAAATGGAACTGCATTGTAAAGTGTTACCAAATTCTATAACACATTAAACATATTTGTTGTGAATTCTGCTGATTTTAAAAATATAAACATACTACATGATCACGAGGGTTAAAACAAAGGGCTATGTGACGTAACATAAATAGCTATGCTACACTTCGCACAGAGACAGGTCTTCAATGCCTTTACCCTGTCTGAGGGTTGTAAGTCTCTGTAATTTAAGCTGTGGATCTGTCAGCTAACATAATGCAGTGTGATGTGAAATGTTATAATTGTATTTAAAAGATTAACAAGTTACTTGTGTACCAATACAGAGAAGCAGCAGCTATTTGAGCACATAAGATACAACGTTTGTGCTCCTCATCTATGTAAGAGGTTTGGTCTCACTATGCATGGTACCAGTGTGGATTTTTTGGAGAGATATAACCAAAAAAAAAAAAGCTGTATTGTGTGATCTATATATTTTATATTTATACAGGCTCTGTGGCATGTTTAGATCATGCAGGAACAATACCAGCAAAACTTTGGATTCATGTCAACAACAGGTGTCAGTGGCCAATGTTATAAGCCAGTGTTAACGACGCTTCTGAAATGAAGGAATGAATACATACCAAGATGTTTTTGATGTGTGAAGTTGAGAATACTAAAGACTCTTTCACAGTATGTGTTCAAAAGCAATTCTGTATATGTTGTTATAAAAAATAACACTTTGCGTTTTGCCAGCTACACACATTTCCTACTTAATGAGCTAGTTAGCGTGAGTGTTTGAGAACTGCATCCCAGTGTCAAGACTGGGATAATACACAAGTAAGATCTTTTTTGGTCCTCCCAAATTGGATACAATCTAAAATAATAAAAGTCAGAATGTAAAGGAGCAAATGTCGTAAATAACTTGATAGTCATGAGATATCTAAAAATGACTTTCTGTTTTATAAATGTCAGAGGGATCATTTTTGCATTTTTGTCACAAGGGATATTTCAGCCAGAAATGGATATTATGTTATAATTTACTTCTGCCATTCCAAACCTGTATGACTTTCTTTCTTCTGCTTAACACTAAAGTTTTAATGAATATTGGACTGTCTTCTCAATACAATGGAACTTGATAGTGCCTCACTTTAAATCTCATAAAAAGCCTCCAAAAGAATCATAAAATTAGTCCATGCAACTCATGCATCATATTCTAAGTCAAAATTCCAAAACATTGGTGTCAATTGCATATTTATAGGTGCTATGAGAGAGCTTTGTTCACAAATGTGTGTGTGTGTGTGTGTGTGTGTGTGTGTGTGTGTGTGTGTGTGTGTGTGTGTGTGTGTGTGTGTGTGTGTGTGTGTGAGCGTGTATTTATCACTTTGTGGGGACCAAATGTCCCCATAAGGATAGTAAAACCCGAAATGTTTGACCTTGTGGGGACATTTTGTCGGTCCCCATGAGGAAAACAGCTTATAAATCATACTAAATTATGTTTTTTGAAAATGTAAAAATGCAGAATGTTTTCTGTGAGGGTTAGGTTTAGGGGTAGGGTTAGGTTTAGGGGATAGAATATAAAGTTTGTACAGTATAAAAACCATTACGTCTATGGAAAGTCCCCATAAAACATGGAAACACAACGTGTGTGTGTGTGTGTGTGTGTGTTCATATGAGAACGTGTTGTTTAGCGGAAAAAAACAATGCAATTTATCGCCTGGACAAGCTTCTCTCGTGCACTCAACAGACATCAACAATTTCCATTGCTTCTCCCCAAAACAAATGAATAGCATTGATATTGGACTACTTAAAATTATACTTCTGGGTCTTCTTCAAGAGGGGGGATATTTGATTCTCTTTCTTAAGCATACAAAATAAATTAGTATGGGCTTGAAATAACAACAAATCTGTGAATTATTTGATCATTTTTGGGTTTACCATTCCTTTGAAAATGTTGTTGATCTCAATATTTGATGTTGAGTATTACATCAAATGGTGCTGTATTACATTTTAAAATAAGATCCATTTAAATTAACTTTTTTATATAAATATGGTCTAAATTCCCCAGAGTGAGTTATTTCCACATGTAAAATTTCAAAATAATGCAAGCAATGTATATAATCTGTTAGGACGCAGTAACTTGACACTTCACAGCCAGCACACTAGAGGGGGCAGAGAGTAGTCATTTATTAATTCTTCATTTCTTGATTTAATTAAAAACAAAATAAAAATAAAAACATGAAATACTGTATATGCTATAATAAACATATGAACTCATATATGGTCTCTATTGTATTGTGTTTGTTTTATTTCTTTTATCTATAGTTAAATACAATAATTGACCAATAGTACGGTCTGCCTGTGCATTGTTTTTTATCATTGCCTTTGACTAGGCCTTATTCACAGCAGCGCCATCTTTTATTTTTGATGGGAATGACAACGGATGTACAGTCTCTTCAATGGGCTGTATTGCAGTTTAAAGTGTTTTTGGATCATTCCACGGACAAAACAAATTTCATTCAGTAGACAAAAAACTCCACATGACATAAGTTGTGAAAAATCAAATGGTATCTAGGAACTTTATACAGCTTTATACTGTGCATGCCAATGAAGAGATGGTAAGTCTATTTGTCACAGCCTCATTTTAATTCCTGTTAAATGTCAGAGATGAAGCTACTGTGAATAAGGTCCATACTACTACACTTCACACTTTTCAGTCCTTCTGCTATGCCCTGGTGTAGCCTTTTCCCCTGACGATCAATTTGTTTTATGACAAACTCCTTTGACTACAGTTTTGTGCTTTTCACATTATATTTAGTTTGATTGTATGTGAATAGAGAGACAGTGCTTATTTCTCCCCCACATGGTCTGACCTTAATTCTTGTTTATTGTATTTTCAGACTTTTTTGCCATTGATACGCAGGTTCTAGCTTTACAGGTCACATAAAGAGTTTGCGCTACAAATAGCTGATGAACTGAGTTCGTCAATTTTACATCATGGTCTATTTTTATCTGTTATATTAACTGTAAACTTGTATTGTGGTACTTTGAGACCATTTTGATGTATATGTATTGAATAAACTTGTGCTTTTGTGAATGACTTATATCCACCTAATAAGCAGACATGGCTGCTACCCCAGATTATAGCTTTCATAGATGTGTTAACTGTATATGAGATGTAAACTGTTATGTTACTTTGGTGACAATTTTGCTGTCTGTTTAAAAAAATAAATGTATCATGTGATTGAACAGACTATATGAGTAGCTTTTTATGTGACTCATAACATCTGCATGACCACCTAATAAGTAGACATGGCTGTGTGGATGATTGTGTTTGATGCATTGACTGTGCGTAGATAAGCTGTAAACTTTTTTTATTGTGATATATTTGTGGCTATTTAGTGTCTGGGTATAAAATGAACTTATCATTTGCTTGAAAAGACTGTATGTGTAATTGTGTGTGCTAAAATGAATGTGCTCTGCCAGTGCATCTCTGTGTGTAAGCTCAAAAGCCAGTTTAAATCTAGCAAATTGTGACATCACTTGCTAATGCAGAAACAAAAATGTGTGATGCTCCTCTGTGTGGGCCATTCATTGACCTTAACAATTATGTGATGCTACATATGCAAGTGTTAAACAGTTAAACAACAAACTCCAGCAACTGCTGCAAGTTTTACAATACATTCAGTTCACAGCATTTTACAGATTACATTTCTGACAAATAGAGTGCAAAGTGAGCCAGTAAATCTTTAGAGTTTATACAACTCTCTACTGGGGTGACAGAGTGGGGCAAATCTGTTCTTCCTGATGAGGAAGTTTAATACAAAGACTCTCTTAATCAGCAGAGTGGCAGTGCACTCTCATCAGTTAATGCAGACGTGCCGCACAGTGAAAGAGCATTAAGCAACATCATGCCACAGAGCTGTCTATCATCTCCCTCGCTCCTCTCATCTTTCAGACAGACAGGCTGATTAGGAGATATGCGTCAGATTATCGTCACATTTGTACCTGTCCATGTTCCTGCCTCATTGTCATCGCTCTCACCTTCTCTGAAAATGCTGCTTATAACATCAGTTGCTCTTTGATTTAAAGTAGTTCTTCTCAGCTAACAGACTTATAATGGCATGCAATACTTATTTAAACAGTAAACAATGAAAAAACTCATCATTGCAACATGTAAACAGTAATGTGCACAATATTATGTTATATAATACAATAAAACACGTGACAACTTACCCAATAAAAATGTTTTACTGCCTTTCCTTTTCATAATGTACCAATTTATATGTGACCAATAAAACTTAAACAAAGAATCTTTAATGTATTTGTAATATATCTGGATTGTCGGCAGACTAAGGAAGAAAATAGTTTTCTCCTAGGAAATGTATTATAAGACATTACAAATAATGGTATTGTAAACTACTTGAATCTGTAGCAGCTGAAGATATTGGGGTTATTTTTGTTGTTGTTGTTGTTGTTATTGATTAAGCGGAAATCCTGAGGGGAGTAATTTTGCTTCGTTACAGGTACGATGGGGAAATATGTCAGGTATTAGTAAAAAAAAAACTATGTAATTACAAAGATATTAGTAGAAAAACCACAGCTTTTACATTACATGCAAAGTTCTGGGTAAAGCGCTTTATTTTCTTTAACAGACTAAAGAGGAATTTAGGGAGGGGAAACAAATTTAAGAACTCAGCTTCCTTCCAAAGCAAGAACCATTAAAGACTAAATAAGCAAATCAAGGAAGCATTTATCTGGGAGTTGGAACCTCTTACCTCCTGTCTCAATCTCTCATTCTCCAACTCTCACATGCATGTATTTATCTCTGGTTTTGACAGAGGGAAGAATGGTTCCCAAGACTAGGTGTAGTGGTCCATCCCGAAGGCCTACTGAGATTGATGGCTGCTTCCCAGCTGTGCTGATTCACTCCCCAGGCTCTCGGCAAGGCTGAGACGTGGGCCAATTACTCAAGCACCCTCCTCCTCACGGCATCGTGACACTTTGACCCAGTGGGATGTCCATTAGTGTGTTGCCTCAAAAAGTCACACCCTCATACCTGCTGTCGGTCTTCTTAGCTCAGGTCCTAACTGCTGTTCAGACAGACAGAAGAAAGACAGGAAAAAAGCTGCAAAAATAGCTTATTCTGAAATTATTGTATTTCTTATGTCAGAAACCTGAAACTTATAGCCGCCCACATTTACACATTTGTGTTAGTGTTCGTTTAAGGCCAACACATTGCTACTGTATGTGTGTTCATGAGATTGCACTTGCTAGCACTCAAGCTAGCGATGTTTGCACTGTTACTGTTCCCAAATAGAGTAAACATCTGACAGAACTGTACATACACTTTTTCCTAAACACCAGAAGAACTAACATTATGTGTAAAAAAAAAACCCTGTTGCTGCTGTTAGTGGCTGTGTGTAGCAGCTGCCGTTCTGCATATCCTTTTAAAGAACCAGATATTAGGAAGCTGTGGCTGAAATTTAAAAGGTCAATTTGAGCTGCACATTTCAGTGTGAAGAATTTTGGTACACAAATATATATATATATATGTGTGTGTGTGTGTGTGTGTGTGTGTGTGTGTGTGTGTGTGTGTGTGTGTGTGTGTGTGTGTGTGTGTGTGTGTGAGTGTGTGTGTGTGCTTCATGTGGTAACATCTAAATTAACTGGCTACATTCAAGTTAAAATATTATTTAACATCCCTGATTTCATCCCCCCCAAAAAAAAAAAAAAAAAAGAGATTTGTAAGAGTTAGTCTATATCAGGCAGAAGCAACTTTGTAAAGTATAAAATGGAGGTTACCACTTTTCACAGTTTTTCCTGTTATTGTAGGATAGAGCAATGCAAACTATATTAGACCTGACAGCAATCCAGGTTTGTGTTTGAGCACTGTTTTTTTTTACATAGAAGTCTTAAGGGCACTGCAGAAAAAAGCATCACATTTTTGAGAGAGGGTGGGAAAAAAAAAGTTTAAACATTTAAAGATTTTTTTTGTTAGAAATGAACAAAATTTAATTATTTAGCATTTACACCAACAATCCGTCTTCCAAACCATGTTTTTGCCTTACCCCGATTCACTATAATAATTATTTATATTTTAGAGCTGTCGGGATTGATGTTGCAGGAATTTGCATACTTCCATCAGTCATCCAATCATTTGTGGCAGGCAGGTTAAACCCTGCCTGTATTAGTGACTTGTGTCACATCATTATGACATTGCTGACAGCCTATCAGCCTTCACGGCCCACCTATTTAAGGCCGGTACATGTCACCTGGGAATGCGCCACGGTCTGGGACCTAACATTTCCAGTTCCTGGCACGTTGGCTATATTATATATATCTGTGTGGGATTCAGCGACATCCATGTGCTTCACCGCACGTTAATTACCGCCAGCTTACTCCCAGGTATGTTTTATGGGTGTTTTTAATTAACTGTTAGTGTCCTGAGGCCGTAGTAGGGCTTAGCTGTTTATGCTTTGTGTTTTAGCTAGCATACCTGTGGATTCCAGTTCATTTGCATTATTCACACTTGCTGATGACCCTAATCATGGTAAAATGAGTGACCAGCTTCTCTGTATGTAAGCCTATTTTGATGTTCGGTTTTAGATTTGTCTGTGTTTTTCTTTTGTTCAGTGTTGCTTGTAGCCACAAAATATGAGCAACACTGACCATGGATCATTGGAAAAGGCAACCCTCTGGGGAATCATCCATTTTCAAAATAAAGAAACTTCAAAATGAGATGCGTCTGCAAGCAAAAAAGGAAAGAGAAAGAGCCCATTATAAAAAGCAAAACAACATTGGCTTTTTCAGAGGTGGCGACAACTCTTGAGATCTTAAAGGATTTAAAACCGACCCAGAGATGGAATTGTTCTTGCCTGACAGGTAAGATATTTTATTGGACCGATAGATTAGACAGGTGGCTGTCTTAACACTGTAGTTTGCAGATAGCGAAAGCCACTCTAATGTGGCATTTTATTATGAATTGTGGTACTGCAGTGCTTAATTTCATTTTCATGGAAGGACAATGGGAAAAAAAACTTCATGTTAGTAACAATGCCAATCTCTAAACCAGTTACTACCTTAGTCTGTATGCTTGCTAGCTAAGTTATAATAGTTTCCGTCATTTGACTTTATCTTATATGACTAGCAATCATAGTCTAATGTCAGCGTTGCCAAACTTTTGTAACATTATTTATTCTGAAACAACTGTTCAAATAGTCAAAACAACAGCATAATATATGGTACTTACCTGCTAATAAGACCATCTTTTTCTTCTTTTTGCTATTTGTAATATTTTTGAGGGGAGGGGGTGAGTTTTGTTATCGTTAGTGACATTCGCTCTGATAAGTTGATCCCCTATAACCATGGGTACACCGGTACCATCAGATTTATCCATGCAGAACCAAAGCCCAGCTCACATAATTATTAACAGTGTCCCTCTGCATGTTACTTGCTGTTCTATGCTTCAACTGTTAGAGGGACAAAATGTTTGGTATGATTTAAAAAAAGAAACATGTCATACTATTGATCAGATATTACAGATAAGCAACACTGCCCCAAATTTGTGCTGTCTTACTATTGGCCAAGTGTGTGTGCCCTGGTATCAGATGGGGCGATAGATATCCGGTCACGCTGAGACGATAACACTCCATCACCCAGCCTGTGAAACAGTGCCTCTCAAACTCTTTCATCAATTACAGCGAGGGAAATTAGCTTTCCACTCTCAAATCTACTGCAATCCAGGGGATTAACACCACAGAGCATCAGCGTAGAGGTGGCATTAGTATCTGATTCCAAATGGATCAATTTCATATGTGTGTTCATGCAGGAAAAGCTTTGGCTCAAAAAAAATTCTGAGCTGAAATCTATTTTTGTATTATTTATTTGTGAGATGGTCTTTGATTTACCAACTGATTAAATGGAATTGTCTTTCCACATAAGGACAGAAATGTAAAAGCAATACATTTATATTAATTCTATAGCCAAAGCTTATATAAACTGGCAGCCAAAAGTTTGGAATAATGTACAGATTTTGCTCTTATGGAAAGGAAATTGGTACTTTTATTCACCAAAGTGGCATTCAACTGATCACAATGTGTCATTAATTTACAAAATAATCAGGACATTAATAACCTGAAAATTCTCTATTATAATTTGAAAAAAAATCTTTAACTACTTCAAAAGTTCTCATTAACAAATCCTCCACATGCAACAATGACAGCTTTGCAGATCTGGTATTCTAGCAGTCAGTTTGTCCAGATACTCATGACATTTAAGCCCATGCTTCCTGTAGCACTTTCCATAGATGTGGCTGTTTGGTTGGGCACTTCTCACGCACCTTACAGTCCCATAAAAGCTCAATGGGGTTAAGATCCATAACACTCTTTTCCAGTTATCTGTGGTAGAATTCAATGAAGCTGTCAGCTGAGGACATGTGAGGCATCTATTTCTCAAACTAGACTCTCTGATGTACTTATCCTTTTGTTTAGTTGTACATCTGGCCTTCCACATCTCTTTCTTTCTTTGTTAGAGCCAGTTGTCATTTGTCTTTGAAGACTGTAGTGTACACATTTGTATTAAAAATGTCAAGCATTGTATAGCCTTCATTCCTCAAAACAATTATTGTCTGATAGGTTTCTAGAGAAAGCTGTTTATTTTTTCACCATTTTTGACCTACAGTATATATATATATATATATATATATATATATATATATATATATATATATATATATATACAGTTTACACAAGCAAGAGTGTGATATGGCCCTACAACAGCACTGCTGTGATTCGGCTGCAGGCACGAGGCTGAGTGCAATAGGTAATTACAGCACTGATTTAGGCCCATATAGCATGACTGCAAGTGTGATATTGCTTAAATACAACAATTCAATGAACAAGGAAATACATTTTTTGGGGGGCAAAACTGAGCACGGTCATAAAAAATGCATTTGTGCATGGAACTACATTATTACGCGATGGATCAGAATCTGCTGTTGCTGGTTCAAAACAAATGATGCATCCAAGCCTTCGTAAGCAATTCAAACATGGGAATTACGATTAGGGAATTATGATTAATTCACTGATTGAAGTAATATTATTCTCATGTCTTATCGCAAATAATATTACAAATTTTTAGGTACAGATTTGAAGTGAAATCTTTTAAAAACAGAGATAAGTTATTTATCAAAATATACCACAGTCAAATTATCTTTGAATACAGACAAATTTTATTGCTATTCTAAACATAAAACGTCTCTGGTTATGACTATAACCCTTGTTTCCTGAGAAGGGAACGTGACACTGCGTAGTTGAAAACGACTCTTTGGAGAACGCTCTTTAGCGTGCGCCTCTGAATTATGAATGAAACTATTCCAATCTTGATTGGTGTTGCGTCATGACGTAACATGTGACGGCATAACCGGATGCATAAAAGTGACGCCGGCACACAAACACATTAGCCTAGCGATGAAGCAAGCCGCTCTCAGGCATTGAGGGGCATGGCAGGACGACGCAGTGTCTCGTTCCCTTCTCAGGGAACAAGGGTTATAGTCATAACCCGAGACGTTCCCTTCCGAGGGAACTCGCACTGCGTCGTTGAAAATGACTCTTTGGGGAACGAATGCCCACTAGGTCACGCGCCGAAAAACGCCTGCCCTAGAGTGAAACTGAACTCAGGCACTCAGCTAGGACGAGAGCACACGTGCGCCAGGCGTACTAGGGAGGTGCAGAAAACCTGATGAAAGTGTGCGGGGTAGCCCAACCGGCTGCCTTACAGATCTCCTGGAGGGGCACTCCCGATAAGAGAGCCCTAGAGGACGCCATGCCTCTAGTTGAATGAGCCCTTATGGCCAAAGGTGAAGGCAAATTGCGCACCTTATAGGCCGAGATAATAGCCTGAACAATCCAATTACTAATGGTTTGTTTCGAAGCAGGGAGCCCCTTCTTAGGTGACCCAAAACACACTAACAATTGGTCCGACCTCCTCCAAGAAGAGGACCTCTAGAGGTAAACGCTCAAAGCTCTGACAGGGCAGAGCAAATGGAGCCTCTCTTCTTCTGCCGACACATGAGGTGGAGGATGAATGCCTGCAGGACCGTAGACCGTGCCGTGTTAGAAGGCACCTTAGGCACAAAGCCAGGTCTCGGGTGCAGAATGGCTTTAACTCCGCCAGGGGCAAACTCCAAGCAAGCTGGTGTTACTGCCAGGGCTTGAAGATCTCCCACCTTCTTTAGAGAGGTAATAGCTAAGAGAAAAGCCATCTTGAACGTCAGGTCCTTGGGCGAGGCCGACTGAAGGGGTTCGAAGGGGGTCAGGGATAACCCTTCGAGAACCACCGCCAGGTCCCAGGCAGGAACCCTGGACCTGGTTGTCGGTCTCATCCTCCATGTACCACGGAGAAAACGAATGACCAGCTGGTGCCTCCCCAGAGGCCCAGCACTCAATGGTGCATGGAAAGCTGCAATGGCAGCCACGTACACCTTAAGTGTGGAAGGGAGAGACCGCAGAGAAACGATCTTGAAGAAACTCCAGAACTGAAGCCACCGGGCAGTTAACTGGATCTACTTCATGTTCTCTACACCAAGTGGAGAACACATTCCACTTGAGGCCATATAATCTCCTAGTAGACGGAGCCCTAGAGTTAAGTATGGTTTCAACCACCCCGCTGATAGACCAGCATTTAGGTACTGAACCCCCTCAGGGGCCAGACCCACAGTTTCCACAGCTCTGGACGAGGGTGGAAAACTGTGCCCCCTGCCTGAGACAACAGATCCCTCCTCAGAGGAATCTGCCATGGCGGAGCTATCAGGAGTGAGATTATGTCTGAGAACCATACTCGGGCCGGCCACATCGGGGCAACCAGAAGTAGACTGATGCCCTCTTGGCGGACCCTTTCCAGGACTCCCGGGACCAGAGCGATCGGGGGAAATGCGTACAGGCGAAGCCTCGGCCAGGCCTGTACCATGGCATCCAACCCCAGTGGGGCTGGATGTGAGAGGGAGAACCAAAATGGACAGTGGGACGTCTCTCGAGACGCGAATAGATCCTCTTTCGATGGTCCAAATTTGTCCCATATCAACTTCACCACCTCTGGATGAAGTCTCCATTCCCGGGCCTCAGCCCCTGCCTCGACAGGATGTCTGCTCCCTGATTCTGAACCCCGGAACATACATGCTCTGATAGACAGTATTTTCCCTTGGGACCAAAGAAATTATCTGATGCGCCGGTCTGCACAGAGGGCGCGATCTGAGTCCCCTTGTCGGTTCAGATAAGCTACCACTGATGTATTGTCCGGACGTACTAGGACATGGTAACCTTAGATGTCTGGAAGGAAGCTCCTCAGAGCCCTGAACACAGCCAACATCTCTAGACAGTTTATGTGCCAAGAATGATGATGGTCCTGCCACAGACCCCTGGCAAAGCGGCCGTCCATGACCAGCGCCCCAGCCAGTGAGGGAGGCGTCTGTCGAAATGGTTTCCGGCGACATGACGCTCCCAACACTGGCCCTTGGGACAGGAACCAAGGTTTCTTCCATATTAGCAGAGAACGAAGGCATCTGCGCGTTACTCTGATTTTACGAAATGGATTCCCCTTGGGGGAAAAAACCCCTTGGCTTTCAGCCACCACTGGAGGGGCCTCATGTGTAGAAGGCCCAAAGGTATAAAGTTGGATGCCGCTGCCATGAGGCCCAGCAGTCTTAGAAACTGCTTTACAGTGATGGCCTGGCCTAGCTTTAACCCGGACACCATCGCCAGAACGGACTCGATATGTGCAGGAGACATGCGTGCCTGCATCGTAACCGAGTTCCACACAACACCCAGAAACGTTGTGCACTGGGATGGTTGTAACACACTCTTTTTTGTGTTGAGTCTCAACCCCAAACTTCGAATGTGGCCAAGGACGACATCTCGATGCCGAACCGCCATTTCTCGAGACTGGGTCAGAATGAGCCAATCGTCGATATAATTCAGTATGTGGATGCCCTGACGTCTCAGAGGAGCAGGAGCTGCATCCATACATTTGGTGAATGTGCGGGGAGAGAGTGCTAGGCCGAACGGAAGAACCCGATATTGGTAAGCTTCGCCCCCGAAAGCGAACCTCAGGAACCTCCTGTGACATGGAAGGATGGATACATGAAAATAGGCGTCTTTTAGATCTATCGTGACAAACCAGTCCTCGGATCTGATCTGGCTCAGGATGGCAGGAATAGTAAGCATTTTGAACCTGAACCTCCTCAAAGGCCGGTTCAAAACTCTGAGATCTAAACCTCAACTCCCCATCCTTTTTTGGAACTATAAAGTACCGGCTGTAAAATCCGGACTCCCTGTCTGCATGAGGAACACGTTCTATGGCCTCCTTTAGCAGCAGAGATTGCACTTCTTTTTCCATCACCTGAGTCTGCTTCGGAACCACTGTAGTCTGCACCACCCCAGAGAATTTGGGGGGGCGGTGCCCGAACTGCAGTCTGTACCCTGATTTTATTATATGCAGGACCCATGCAGATATGTTGGGAAGATGATTCCATGCCTCTACAAAATCTACTAAGGGAACCAGCCTCTCGAGGCTGGTCTCGAGTGTTTTCGAGCACCGTTCTCGACTTCCTGAAGCGAGAGACCGGCAGGATTTAGTCGATCACGGTTCTTGTGACCACAATTGATGCTTGTTTTTTATTTTTTTATTTATATTTTTTTGACACGAACGGCACGGCGTGCGTCCGCTGGAAATTGATGTGGCCCGAGGCATCAGAGACGGCGGGAACCGACACCGATTTCCTGAGGACTCCGCTGCGAGAGCAACCTCGGTTGCTCTGCAGCGGGGGGGGGACAGCCCTCCGAGGTTCTACCACCTTGGTAGGACCTCCTTCCCGAAGCTTCTACTAAGGGAACCAGCCTCTCGAGGCTGGTCTCGGGTGTTTCCCGAGCACTGTTCTCGACTTCCTGAAGCGAAAGACCGGCAGGATTTAGTCGATACGGTTCTTGTGACCACAATGGATACTTTTTTATTTTTTTATTTATTTTTTTTTGACATGAACGGCACGGTGTGTGTTCGCTGGAAATTGATGTGGCCCGAAGCGTCAGAGACGGCGGGAATCCGACACCGATTCCCTGAGGACGCCGCTGCGAGAACAACCTCGGTTGCTCTGCAACGGGGGGGAACTCTGTGGTGCGATGAGCTGACTGATGGCTGGGGCTGATCTGCTTGCCCTACTCGATTTAGACTTACCTTACGGGGGAAGCATCAAGCAGAAAAGATCTAACCTTTTCCTTTATCCCCGATAAATTCAGCCACAGATGCCTCTCTGTGGCCACCATAGCTGCCATAGAGCGGCCAATAGCCATTGAGTGCAGGCAAGAACCAGCCCGACCTGCCGCCGTGTAAGCCCTACTTATTAAAGCAGATGTATCCCTGCTGGGCTTACTAGGCAGCGCCGGGTTTTAGCCCATATCCCGTGCCCCCAAAACATCGTCTGTAATCACCACACTGGGGCTGGAGACACGGGATCGAATGCGGTTTACCCCACGATCTCGAGATATATATTTATATATATTTTTTTTGTGGAGATCGGGAAAAATGGCAAACCCCGGCACTGAGGTTGTGATCTGTGCTGCAGGAAACGCTCGTCTAATTTGTCTTTCAACTTGCGTTTCCTGCTCATTTTGTGGCCAGCTGATATCAAGTCTGGCCACGCACGCGTCACAACCTCAATCAGCTCCTCATAAGCTTGGCCGAAAACTGGCGTGCTTGACTCACGGTCGTCCGCATCAATGCTGAGCATATCCACTTCCTCGGAAGCAGAGAGCTCAAGCATTGGGACCTGATCGTGGGCAGAAGAAGCCGCGACGCGGGCTTCTGCACCACTCACAGTAGGCTCGGGATCCTCAAACGAAGAAATGAGAAAGTGCCGCAGCAGTCTCATTCTCATCTGCAAGATCCGCTGCGAACCCCACGATCTCAACCGCCGCTGCCTCAACAGACGCGGGACCAGATCCGTGGGGAACGCGAGCCTGACCGTGATCATCAAAGCACGCCAACCGGGGCGCAGCACTCTCATGGGTAGTGCTTCACAACTTTCACAGGCAGATCCCTCGAGAGCTGCCTGTGCGTGCTGCGCTCCCAAACAATTCACACATAAAGCGTGCGTGTCCCTACCCGTAATGAAACGAGGGCAGGGGTGCACGCACTTCATGAACTGTTGGGTGGCCATAATATTTCTAAATCAGACAAACAACACCAAATAAGACAAACAATACACATAGAGCGCTTGCTTCATCGCTAGGCTAATGTGTTTGTGTGTCGGCGTCACTTTTATGCATCCGGTTATGCCGTCACATGTTACGTCATGACGCAACACCAATCAAGATTGGAATAGTTTCATTCATAATTCAGAGGCGCACGCTAAGGAGCGTTCCCCAAAGAGTCGTTTTCAACGACGCAGTGTGAGTTCCCTCGGAAGGGAACTAATCTAACACATACAACAGGAAACAGGTTGGTGAGTAAAGTGACAGAATGTGAAATAAATGATCAATACAGATAAAACTTTAAAGAGTCTGTTGACAATGCCTTAAGAACCATTAATCCTTCTTTGAGTCTAAATCAGTTTGCAATCGGATTACCAAAAGTATTTAATTAATACACCAGCACTTTGAGCAAAAGTCTGGAGATGTACTTGTGTTGCTTGGTTCTTTGGCTCTTTTTTTCGAATGTTCATTCCGTCGATGTCTTGGACTCTGTTATGATCACGGATAGTTATTGTCTGGATGGCTGATGAAGTGGGCTTTGAAGCGAGGCCTTCTGCAATGAAGACTCGTGACTCCCGTTGTGTGTGAGAAACGTAGAGCAGAGAGTAAAAGGCTTCCTAGGAACTTTTGTGTCCTGAGTTTTCTTGGACTCTACATGGCACAGAGGATTAGGAAGACGCAAGAGAGCTGAAGAGAGGAGACCAAGCGACTGTTCCAAGAGCGCGTTGCAAGAGAGAATTCTAAGCGATTTATTTCTTGGTAGGAAAGTTTTGAACTGAAATTGGCTGCACCCCAAAGGTGTCCTGAGCCAATCAGAAATGGTTTTCAGAGTCACATGGTCGACTTGTCTGTCCTTTTCACAGTTGATTTACAATAGTTTGTGTGGAGGATTCTTTCAATTCCCGCACAAAATAGTTCTCGTGTAAATATGAACATTTCTATATTGAAAACAGTGCAAGAGACATTACATTCATTGTCATCAACATTCTCTATGTAAACAAGCAAGAATTTACATACTAAATGTGTCATGCTTTCATGAATATTACATGAGAAAGTAACAAAACATGAAAATCCCTGGTTACAGATCATACTGGTTAATTAATTGGTGTTATAACATGGATAATATATTACACGTTATGAGAAACCTGATTGTCGGGGTATAATCTCAAGTTAAGCCTTGAATAGATACCATACAAAATTAAAGATTATAATCATGCATTTTTTGGTTAGATGTGATTACAAATCACTACACATATTTTAAAAGGTACATCAGGCTATAATCATTAATTTGTCAGTTATACAATTGATCACAAGTCAAAGTCATTTTCAGAATTATCGATATAAAGTTAGGTATGATGTATATTGTATAGGATTAAATCACAAATACTGGGACATTGTGTGAAGTGTTGATTCATTCCCTTTTAGCTGCTGTTTGCAGAATAATGAGGATCACATCTGTATGGACACAAGCGGAGTGATACAGACAGTGAAGTGTCCGAGTGCTGATGGTGTGAGACCATCATGACTCATGGAACGTCTCTCGTCCAGTCAGATTCAAGGACCGGAACTAACTGTTGTGTGTGTGTGTGTGTGTGTGTGTGTGTGTGTGTGTGTTTGTATGTATGTATGTATATATATATATATATATATATATATATATATATATATATATATATATATATTCTGAGCTTTTATTGGTGTTAAACTTGTTTAGACATGTTTCCCCTGTCAGAATATAATCTTTGAAGATGGATGCCAGCTATTTTGTTTTCAGAGTTTCATAAAACATATTATGTGAGGTTTGGAGTTTATTACTCTTGGAGTTTATTGTGTATAAGCTGACATAACTGCCGAATGTGACAACAATTTCACCTGCAGGTGTGGAAATGTTCCAACAGATAGAGTCCCTCATGGACAAGGCCATATCACATAAGCAAGATATTTAATAATACGATTATTTTTGTCTGTGAAAGATAGCGTAAAGAGATAACATGTACAGTATTTATGTGTGAGTTTGGGTAGAGAGTCATATATTTAATTCATGAGACTATATAGATCTGTGTGACCTCCGTGTGTGTCATCTATAGTTTGTATTGGAAGCTTTGGGCACATTGATTAGCTTCCAGAACAAACACATTACTCAACACAATTACTACTAACTAGACCCCGAAGCCGCCGCCAGGCGCCGCCATTTGCGCCATTTAGAATGTCAGCCGCCGCCAGCCAATAATTTCGTAAGCCAAATTGAGCCGCCATCTGATAAAGTTTGGCTGAGCCGGCTAGAATTATTTGCATCAAATAATAATTATATCACATAGAGACATACACACACGAAATATGTAAACAATACACGAGATCTATTTTCCCACTGGATTCATAACAGCGCAGTCTTGTGCCCGTTGCTACGATACACAGACTCACAGTGAATTGACGACCAATTAAAATTGCTCGTTTTCCGTACAGAAGAAGCGATGCATGTTTTTCTCGCACTGAGGTGAAATGGCGGAAAGAAGCAAGCAAGCAAGGTAATTTTGATCTCACTTCTCACATACTTTCCTAATTCCTACTTACTTTTTTCTTAACTTAGGCCTACCCAGACTTTTGTTAAATCTTCAGGGCACGGTTGCACAAACACCTGAATCAAAGATTGATGTTATGAACCAAATATTCTGGAGCGGAGAGATTTATAGCACTGAACGTGATATTACTGCAGTAACAAACCACCGTTTCCACATTGCTAATTCACGACGCATGCTTCAGTGTACATTGAAGTGAAATGTGCAAAACTTTGTCCAAAATAATAGGCTACTGATAACAGTGTGTGTTTATATTAAGGCGAGACACGGCAGGCAAAAACATAGTTTTTTTTTTACTGGTCAATTTTGAGATTTTTGGATATTTGTCTTCAATAACATGTCTTCTTTCAGACTTGTGGTGAAAAAAGTCCGAAATACACATTTAGGTCTTTATTTTACTACACTTCGTCTGTTTACGTCTGTAGATTTCTCATAAAATTCAACAAAAGTTTGCATTCTTAATCAAGGTGTAATATGATAAGCTTCATCCATGATAATGCCAAGTTATTGTATACAACTTAGCCTACATACATTTAGCCTAAACACAACACATTGTAGGCTATTTGAAAATGTTTAGTAGCATACAGACTACAAAATAAATATGTACATACGTTGTGAAAGTAAAATCTGGTGTTTTCTTTATTACATTGTATTGCATTTTGTAGAAATATAGTGTAAGCCATGCATTGCTTGGAAATATTGAGATCTAATGAATCAGTATAACATAGACAGTGGTGGACGAAGTACACATACCATGTACTTGAGTTAAAGTAAAGATACTCAAGGTAAAATATTACTTAAGTAAAAGTAGAAGTGCTGCCTTTAAAAATTCACTTGAGTAAAAGTACAAAAGTATTTGCCTTCAAATGTACTTAAGTATCCAAGTACTATGATTTTTTATGGCCATAATGTCCTATTATAATTTGTCACAAGGCTCTTGCTTAACTCAGTCTACATGAAGACTAATGTCACTCTTGGCACACCAATCTATTAATAATATGACATTAATTAGTCAGATGTGTGTGTATATATATATATATATATATATATATATATATATATATATATATATATATATATATATATACAGTGAGGAAAATAAGTATTTGAACACCCTGCTATTTTGCAAGTTCTCCCACTTAGAAAACATGGAGGGGTCTAAAATTGTCATCGTAGGTGCATGTCCACTGTGAGAGACATAATCTATAAAAAAAATCCAGAAATCACAATGTATGATTTTTTAACTATTTATTTGTATGATATAGCTGCAAATAAGTATTTGAACACCTGTCTATCAGCTAGAATTCTGACCCTCAAAGACCTGTTAGTCTGCCTTTAAAATGTCCACCTCCACTCCATTTATTATCCTAAATTAGATGCACCTATTTGAGGTCATTAGGTGCATAAAGACACCTGTCCACCCCATACAATCAGTAAGAATCCAACTACTAACATGGCCAAGACCAAAGAGCTGTCCAAAGACACTAGAGACAAAATTGTACACCTCCACAAGGCTGGAAAGGGCTACGGGGAAATTGCCAAGCAGCTTGGTGAAAAAAGGTCCACTGTTGGAGCAATCATTAGAAAATGGAAGAAGCTAAACATGACTGTCAATCTCCCTCGGACTGGGGCTCCATGCAAGATCTCACCTCGTGGGGTCTCAATGATCCTAAGAAAGGTGAGAAATCAGCCCAGAACTACAGGGGAGGAGCTGGTCAATGACCTGAAAAGAGCTGGGACCACCGTTTCCAAGGCTACTGTTGGTAATACACTAAGACGTCATGGTTTGAAATCATGCATGGCACGGAAGGTTCCCTGCTTAAACCAGCACATGTCAAGGCCCGTCTTAAGTTTGCCAATGACCATTTGGATGATCCAGAGGAGTCATGGGAGAAAGTCATGTGGTCAGATGAGACCAAAATAGAACTTTTTGGTCATAATTCCACTAACCGTGTTTGGAGGAAGAAGAATGATGAGTACCATCCCAAGAACACCATCCCTACTGTGAAGCATGGGGGTGGTAGCATCATGGTTTGGGGGTGTTTTTCTGCACATGGGACAGGGCGACTGCACTGTATTAAGGAGAGGATGACCGGGGCCATGTATTGCGAGATTTTGGGGAACAACCTCCTTCCCTCAGTTAGAGCATTGAAGATGGGTCGAGGCTGGGTCTTCCAACATGACAATGACCCAAAGCACACAGCCAGGATAACCAAGGAGTGGCTCTGTAAGAAGCATATCAAGGTTCTGGCGTGGCCTAGCCAGTCTCCAGACCTATACCCAATAGAGAATCTTTGGAGGGAGCTCAAACTCCGTGTTTCTCAGCGACAGCCCAGAAACCTGACTGATCTAGAGAAGATCTGTGTGGAGGAGTGGGCCAAAATCCCTCCTGCAGTGTGTGCAAACCTGGTGAAAAACTACAGGAAACGTTTGACCTCTGTAATTGCAAACAAAGGCTACTGTACCAAATATTAACATTGATTTTCTCAGGTGTTCAAATACTTATTTGCAGCTGTATCATACAAATAAATAGTTAAAAAATCATACATTGTGATTTCTGGATTTTTTTTTTAGATTATGTCTCTCACAGTGGACATGCACCTACGATGACAATTTCAGACCCTCCATGATTTCTAAGTGGGAGAACTTGCAAAATAGCAGGGTGTTCAAATACTTATTTTCCTCACTGTATATATATATTATATTTGAATTGAATACATTTTTTGTGTGTTTAATTTTGGAGGGAAGGGGACTGTTCCCATAAGGTATAATACATTTACAGTATTTACTGTATATATTTTTCTCGAGCGTCTATGGTCATAATTATTAACATCCTAATGTTATGATACATTCACATAAACCTGCACAATGCCATTAAATATAAATATATATATATATATATATATATATATATATATACACACATACATACATACACACATGCTACAAGAACACACATACATAGAATATATATATATATTCTATGTTATGGGAGCAGCCAATTTCCTCCAAAATTAAACACAAAAACGTATTAATGCAGTGTTTCTGCTACTCTCCAGAAAAACAATGCTATTATATGCAAGTCATTTTAGTGTCAACATAATAAGCAATGTACATTATGCGTCAATATTTACCGATAATTGCTGCAATAATAGCTGCTGCTCTCTGCCCCGCTTAAAATCATTGGCAACGCAATTTGTTTGGAACTATTGAGAGCTACACGAATCACGTGACACGCGGCGGCGAGATCACTGTCGCAACCGTCTATGTTCGCAACTCTCATATTTAACGGCTCTGGGGTGCGTTTCCCGTACAACAACGTAACTTGCTGCTCCACTACCGTAGTACGATGCACTGTTGAAGAAATCAACTTGCTAGTCACGACTGTTTCCCAAAACCGTATTGTCGCAAATTGGTTGTTCAACCACGTTGGTTAATGATGTCACACATGTGGTGGATTAAAAGCTACTTTTAATGAATCTGTTCGAATTAATGATCGAATTAATGCTAGATGTTTTGCTATAAATTATGGACATGTCATCTGAGGACTCTCATATTTTTCTCAGTTATTTGCTTTATTTCCAGATTCAATCATAGGCTCGTTCTTACGCACTAGAGCACGTTCACACATGCGCACTCTTCAAAAACGGTGCTTTAAATCTATTGACAAACTAAAAGACATAAAGGACATTTGTATGTCTTCTAAATAAAAGATACTGATTGTACTGAATGTCATCTTGCTTATTTGGCTCAAGATAATAATTTATTAAGCCCACATGTTATAATAACAAGAAACTCTGCTTCTAACCACAGGTCGAGAGCTGTCAATCCAACCACACAACTCTGCGATGCTGTTTGCGAATGTTCGTTGGAACGATGGTTTCGGGAAACACCGACTCGTTGAACTATGATGATAACGACGGAACTTGCTACCATAGTTGGCTAACGATGCTTTTGGGAACGCACCCCTGGTTCAGCGCTTAGTAGATGCCGCCAAGGCAAGTTCAAAACAAAGCGTGCAGCTGTACTGTGATTGGTGGCTCGTTTGACCAGTTACTTTTTATCCACTCATAAATAAAAAGGAACGACTGATTTTGAAAATGTAGTAGAGTAAAAAGTAAGATATTTGACTTTGAAATGTAGTGGAGTTAAAGTAAAAGTCTCCCCAAATTTAAATACTTCAGTAAAGTACAGATACACAAAAAAGCTACTTAAGTACAGTAACGAATTACATTTACTTCGTTACTGTCCACCACTGAACATAGACATCTGTAGACATGAAGTGGCAGCTTCAGCCATTTGCAGCTATGAAAAGTTTGGCGGCTGCAGCAGCCATTTAGGTTTTGGCTGAGCCGGCTAGCCAGCCAATAACTTCATCAGCCAGCCATTATTCTCAAAACAAATGGCTTCGGGCTCTACTACTAACAACACCTCCAAAGGACCCTGTAAAGTGATCGAGAACCGGCTTGATAATATAAATAATAGTTTTAATATAAAACTTAAACAAACACACACATGACGGACATGTCAGTTAACGATCTCTCTCTCACGATCTTCTGCAGTTGACCTTTATCCCTCTAGGGAGGCTTGATTAGCCTAATACGGGACCGGGTGTGTACGATCATGACCCGGCCCCGCCCTCCACCTGCCACATTCCTCCCTCGTTCTCTCAGGCTGGGGAGCCCCTGGCCTGACGTACACCACCCCCCCTTTCCTTGGGGGAGGGCGTGCTTTAATCCTAGTCTGCCGGCAGGTCATCCCCATCTACCTGGACTATGGAGGGGACAAGGGGAGGGAAACAGAAATAATTAAAATGGGGGGGTACTTCCTGTAACAGTGTAGTACCCCCCAAAAAAACACTCTAAAATTTAAAACAGGGAAAAGGCCAACGCAGTGCGACAGTGAGAGAGAGAGAGGAGACTAAAAAAACTCTTACTCGCCAGTTCTCCGATACGCTGCAGCTTGTTCCTCGGCCGCTCCTCCACCCTCTATCGGACGATAGCCGCGCCTCTCCGGGCGGATCAGAGGTAGTCCTCCAGCCCCTGGCGGACGGAACGGCCTGCCGTGTTTTCGGGGAACAGAAGGGGTCTCCCCCGCCCCTGGCAGCGGTTCTCCCGCTCCAGGCGGTCGGCAGTGAGCCCCTCCCCGCTCGCTGTCGGCGGTCTTAAACCCCACCGCGTTTCAGCGGCTGGTAGGGAACTCCTCCGCCCCTGACTGCTCCAGGCGTTCGGTTAGGAGCAACCTTCTCCCTTCGTGGTCGGCGGCCATCGTCCTCTTTCATGCGGCTGGGCTCCTCGTCCCCCGGCAGATGGCCACGGCTGCTCCTTTTGGGTGGACAGTAGTGGTGAGAACTCTACTACGGCGTATCCCTCCTCCTTCCCGGGCTTAGGCACCAGTGTAAAGTGATCAATGGAAAGGAGGATAGATTAGATTAACTAGTTAATTTAGATGTTATTAAGGACATTAAATGGTAAAATACTTTAAATACTACAGTGCACAGCACCTTTTAACAAATATTTCGCTGTGGCCTATAGGATTATAATGGAGAGGCTGTAACCAGTTTTCAAACTTTGATCCTAATATACCTCAAATTAATTGTTGGCCTTTTTTTTTTTTTTTTTTTGCTAGATTGTAATGCAGTCTCTAAAATTATGTTTAGACTTGGGTGCTCTTTAATTTACCCAAGCCAAACCAGAATTGAACGAGGAAAATCAAATAAGCAGATGGCAATCTCCTGAAATTAGAGTATAGCTGCTTTTTCCAAATAACAAATTATATCAGCAGCTTTACTTTACCACCGTTAAGCGGGACAACAAGCTGTTCTTTTATGTTAGTAACATGTAATCCCTTGAAATGTACTGTATAATCTGTGCAAAAATACCATAAAACTGATTAAGGTTTCATTTTAGTGAATGATTGTGGCTCTTAATTAATTGTGTTTAACAGCCCAGCGAGGAATTAGTTTGATTTGTTTGTTATTCGGATGTCATTTTCCACAAAGCACGAGGGAATGTCTGTGAGGATGTGAATGTAAATGTGCAAGCATTTGTCAAAGGAATGTATCTGTTTGTGTGTGCGTGAGTTTGTTTATGTGAGTGGGTGTTTACACGACTGCTGTTGTTTTTTGCCCTTCTCCGTGTAAATGCCAGTCAATCCCAGCTGAGCAGGCATTACTCTGTGATGAGCATGGGACGCTGAGGGAGGGGACGCCAAAAAGCATGTCTGTTTTTAGTTTTACCATACAGGTGGCTTGCTCGGCAACCTCAGCCTGGGAATTCGGCTAATTAAGCAACGACAACAGCATATGAATCCAAGCATTCCTTAGAGACACACAAAAGAACAAGAGCTTTTAACAAATATCCAAACTATCTCAAATAGTTCACAGAATCCAATTTTCTTTTCTCTGGTGTTTTCAGGGTCTTGGGACTACGGTGCAGAATTACATGTCTGGCATGTTCCTGTCATGTTCACGGAATGAATGGTTAATAAATGGTTAGAGGCTCTGTGGTAATAATAAATATGCAGTTTCACCACATATATAAAACAGTAATGAGGGCTGATGCCTGCCATGCAATTGTAAATGAGAAAACATTAAAGACATATTTCACATGAGGAATAGTGCTGTTGTACTGAATATCAGTTTGCTGTATTGGTTTAATTCAATATTTTTATGAACAAAAATGTTATATCAAGTAGCTAGCATTTTAGACACAATATGACCAGTGAAGGGTCCCAGTGCTCTTATATAAAATATCAAATCTCTACAACACCCCTTTTCCAATTAAATTCAAGGACTGTAACTGTAGTTGAATATACATACATATATATATATATATATATATATATATATATATATATATATATATATATATATATATATACTGTATATATACACAATGGGTCTGTTCAGAAACATAGTAAGCTACCTTGCTGTCTCCTGCCTACATAGACAGCTGTCTTCTATGGCATTATCCTTATTGAAACAATGTCTCATAAGAGAGCGATTTGGAAAGCTCTACATAGGTGGCAGCTCCGTGCATCATTCAAGTAGCGCTCCTCGTGCACAGCGCACTCGAGACTTGACTCACAACTGATTTGAATACAGGTGACGCGAGAGAAATGCCGCAATACACTAATGATCATAAATATACACAGTACACACACATTTTGGGTAAAATAGACAGTTTTATGTCATATTAAACTATTATTTATCGATACTTTTCAGTAGTGAATGGATTACATGTATATGTATAATCATGGAAGGATACATACAATGCTGCAAGAGCTGGTAACTGTCATGTCCAAAGGCTTTAAAGGGATAGTTCACCCACAAATGAAAATTATCTCATTATTTACTCACCCTCATGATATCCCAGGTGTGCATGACTTTTTCTTCACCAGAATACATTTGAAGAAAAACGAAAAGTATCTCAGCTCAGTAGGTCCTTAAAATTCAAGTGGATGGTGATTTCTCTTTTGAAGCTCCAAAAGTCACAGACAGTCAGCATCAATGCCATTAATACAACTCAAGTGATTAAATTAATGTCTAAAATGATACGCTCACTTTTGGTATGAAAAAAGATACATATTTATGTACTTTTTCACTAATCCAACACTTCGGGTAAGCTTCACAAGAATGTGGAGTCCAAGCGGTCTCTTGTGCGATGTATTCATGTTGCCATGATACAGATGTAATCTCACATTCTCCACTCAGTTGAGACATCCAGAGTAAGCACACAAAGCACCATTGTGAGTAAAGAAACAGATCTAAATCAAAACCAACCAAGCTGCTGTACAGGGTTCCTCTTTCTCACTTGTTAACAGTGCTTAACTTCCGGCTGTGTCGCTTGTGCCTCAGTTTTCATGTGAACATGCCAATGCGATTACGTCATATGCACTTACTGCTGCTGAACGGAAGCATGATTTAGAGTAGAAAATAAAAGTACTTAAATTTTTTGCACCAAAAGCATTGTGTCGCTTTAGAAGACATTAATTTAACAGCTTGTGTCTTATCAATGATGTTTATTCTGACTGTGATTTCTGGAGCTTCAAAAGAGGAATCACCATCCACATGCCTTTTAAGGACCTACTGAGCAGAGATATTTTTCTATTTTTCTTCAAATGTGTGGTGAAGAAAGTCAGACACACCGGGATATAATGAGGTTGAGTAAATAATGATTTTTGGGTGAACTATCCCTTTAAGTGTGTTAGGACTGGTAAATAAATTTCACGTAAATAAACAGGTGCATGACACCCCTCTACAAACAACATATTAAAACACATCAGATATCACAAAACACCAGGTCAATGGAAATTTAGCTGTAAATATCATATATTGGCTGGTTCAGCAGTAATATAAGCATTAATTAATTACTGTAATGGCATGTACAACATTACATGATCACATCATGTCTAATCTACTGGCGCTGAGAACACACCATCAGGACAGAATACAGAATGTAATCACACCTCGATTGCCCATCTCACAGCGCAGATAACCAACACCATCATTAAGAGCAATTATTACATGGCTACTTAATAGCGCTCAGTACATGGATAGCACAGTGCACACATGGACGGATGGATATTGAATGTTTATTTAATTAATTTAATGCATTAGACACTTTTACTTAATTTGTCTAGTCTTTTCTAGCAAAACAGAGCACCGACAGTTTATGAGCTGTCACTATTTAAGAAAATGTTCTGGTACTGTTCAGAGAATAGTGCAGAATTGCTGGTTGGTCATACCAGTGAGTATTGGGCAACTTCAAGCACTGCTCTAGCACTGTATTGAGGTGTTTCTTTCCCTGTCACACTGACTTTTAATGGTTTTCTTCTGTCCTGAGAGATTGTAAAAGTGTTTTGGTTGAGCAGTCCCACCCCATCGCCTCTCACCCTCCATGATTACAACGTCCTGCTCCCTCTGTCCTCCTCTGGACTGTGCTGAGGTGCCCACCTGCCTGTGAAATGGAAGTAATCCACTGTCCAACTGCACAGAATGCCATAAAATAAATAGGTTGTACCAATTTGTTTGGTGGGTTATGTTTTATTCACTTTTTTATTTTACCTCAAAAATACCCATTGTTCAAAAGTTGTATGTAATTATTCAGTAATTGTTTTATGATTTGGCAGGTGACATGTAATGTAAATTTACATTTAAAGAAGAGACGTGTCAAAAAAGGGAAAAAAGAAGTGATGACGCGAGAGAACACTAACAAAAGCATTTAAAGATGAAGTGTGTGATTTCTTCTCAACTAGTAAGACAAGAATTGAAGTGTCAACGGATTGCAAAAGTATTTTCATTTAGTTTAACTGCTCCCCTGTCTGCCATTGATAAAAAAAAATATATAATAATAATAATATAGTCCTGCCCCAAACTATGCTTTTGGTAATTTTCCTTGTCACGTTTGCTTTTTATGACACTATCAGTTAGGTTTAGGGTTTAGGGTTAAGTAGGTTTTGTTGTTTTAAAACTCAATAGAGCATAAACCTTTAAAACCTTCAACACACTTTTAGCATTACACTGGACATTTCACCTATAGGAACTACTTCAATACTTAGTCACAAAATATTGTTTTGTAAAACAAATTCAACAACTAACTTTTTTTGTAGGGTAAAGAGGAAGTAAGAGACATTTAGCCTGGGGTAGGGTGAGGTTACATTGTACAGAAATCTAATTCATTCCTTCACTCCAGAACCAGTTGACTTGATTTGGACTACTGGACTGGATTAGAGTGTTAGGCCAGGGCAGGACGGCATCAAAGTACACAGGAATTTTAAGCAGAAAAACTGTCAGGACTCCGGATACCCAGCTGTGCCTGTGGTGGGAGATGATAAAATGGGCAACTGTGCAGGCAGCCAGATGACCACATGGTTAAATGTGAGCTTAGTTGGATTACAGACAGGGAAAATGTTCAGAGATTACAGGGCAGAGGAGTTGTTGCTTGTTTGACATGTGGCAGGAATTATGCTCGGATTAGAGGCACACAGTACAGCCAAAGCAAAGCTTTATGGAAATACAGCCAAAAGAATGGTTCATGGAAATAAAGAAATGGGGAAAAAGAGGATTAGAACATGAATCCCTGTACACAAGACTTGTTAGGCATCTTTAATTTAGTTTTCCCAATGAAAGCAAATTAATGTGAGACTTTAGAAATGATGAGTCCTAAAATCCATACAGGGCAACATATTAAAATGTTTCAGTGATATCCAGATTTTCAAACAAGTTCTTGTGAAATATGTTTGACAGCCAGCGTTCATGGCAAAATGTTGTGAAATGTGTGGACATGTGTCAGCCTTATGTCTTATTCTACACTTTTTAATGTTCAAATGCAACCTTTATGAAAATAGCACTGCGCCACACACACTCACATACCCATTTGCGTTAGAGATGTCAGTCCCGACGCTGGAGAAATCTTAATGTTCCACTTTCATGCATGGGGCTCACCTCGGCTAATGGCTAAGCTGGTGTGACCGCTTTGCATTCTCTGTGCTAAACTCAATTCGCTATTGCTTTTCCGCCTCTGACAGGAAAGAGCTTTTCTCACCTCTCCTGTCTCTGCCTACTATTCCAAAACGGGAGCATCCACATAAACACACACGCTCACAAACATTCTCGTAAAAACTCTCACACAAATGGGCAAAGGCATAACCAGGCTGTCTTTGTTTCCCCAACCCAATTTGTTCCTGCCAATATGGGTCTGATGGATGGCTTTTTATTATCATGCCATGTCGACAGATTGAAAGATTTCCTTGCCGTTGCCTCGCTTTTGTGTGCGCGGTAGCATTTGCCCTGGATTTAATCAAAAGCAAGCACACACAAACACACACACACACACACACAGTTGCACACTGATGGAATTGGGAAAATTCACATGGATCAGAGAGAAAAAGAGTACATAGAAAAAGTGAACAATAATGACGGTGGCCAAAGACCTTGAGTCCCAAATAAGGATTTTCTGGTCTATTTCAAGTTAGAAACAAAACAGTTTGAGTATTGCTACCATTTCACCTGCTGTCTGACTATTTCTTCATGCTCTACATGTTCAGTTACTCAGATTATCTGGTTTTATACCAGAACCAAACAAATGAAAAGAGGATTAAAATATATGTCCATCATGAGCTGCACCCTCCCCAAAAAGCCTTCCCTGTCATTCTTACTACTGCAGAAAGCTTTCAGTTTATTTCCCTCTCGTTCAGGGGCTGATTCATGCAGGCAGAGGGCGCCGGAGATGAAAGCTGCTCCCTTGAACAGCCTGACTCCTGCAGGCCCACATCTCTCTAACATCTTCATGATGAAAGTGTCAAAGCAACAAGTAGAAGTGGATGATGTATGGTCTGAAGCTTTAAGGTAGGTGGAAAAGTGGATATTAACACTGGTGCACTTTAACATACACACACACACATGCACACACACAGAAATCATGGACTCCCCCACTCTCCGGCACTCATAGAGAGAGAATATGTGGCCCCAGGGTCCCAACAGTAATCTCACATTGCATTGTAACGATGGGGGGAAATGATTCCCTACTTCCCCTCGGCACTCGGAAGGCTCTTTGAGTCAGCTTGATTTCTTTTTCTCTCTACTGGCCGTGGGAGGAAGGACTCCTTTGTGCAAGCCCACACAGTCTTAAAGCTTTTAGATACATTTTATAATGCATGTGTGTGTGTCTCCATGTGTTTGTACAAAAATGGGGCCATAATTTATCTATTTGGTGTAGGTTGTGTGGGTGTAGGTGCTTTGTAGAAACTGGGCCACAGTGATGACAACGCTCATATAGTGTAATAATAACATTATCCAGTGAAAAAAAAAAAAAAAAAGCAAGATAAATAGAATGAAAACAAGACCAAATCACATTTTTACAGTCTGTAGAGATGAGGCTTAAACTCTATGTTAATTTTTTTTTCTCTCTCCTTTCCCCTGTTTTGTTTTTTATCCACTCACAAGTGGGACAAAGATGAAAGTTGGGTTTTAAAAGTGAGATTTCTCATCATTATGAAGCTGCCATGATTTGATGTAGCTGATATCTCTTTGCTAATTTAGAATGCATAAAAGTTCTGAACAGGTGTAGACAGTTTTATGCCAGCAGTAGGGAATAGACATAGAGCAACTTTAAAAAGTTGAAAATTTGAGATAAAATAAGTTTGGGATTAGTTTATCATTAAATCTATTTTGTAGTGTCATAATACCTTTAACCCTCCTAAGCTGTTCAAAAATAGTCAACACCTTGGATGTGTGTGTGTGTGTGTGTGTGTGTGGGGCACCCATTTATTTCTCTCTCTCTTTGTGTGTATGTGTGACACCCATTCATTCATTCACTCTCTCTCTCTCTCTCTCTCTCTCTCTCTCTCTCTCTCATGCACACTCTCTGTGTAAGAGTTTGTGTGCGTGTGTGAATCATTTGCACTCTGGATGTTTTATAGTCTCACCCCTTCATTTCTATGTGTGTTTGTTCAGCATTGTGGCTGATATATAGATTGTATTCAACACGTTAAAAAAAGTGCTTTGTGTTAGGGTCTTTCCCATTAATTTACTATGGTTGGTCAATTTTGAGCACTTACAGCAAAGGTGTTGCATTTTTTTTTTTTTTAATTTTTATGACCACTTAGACTCTTAGATTGCATATTTAAATAAAGTAACCCAAATTTTGAACCAATCAGATTGGGAAAACAAAAATGAAATCAGTCAAAAATGACCGAACAGTCTAGTAGGGTTAAAGAGAAGCCAAAAATGTATTTTATTTGTTGCCTAAATTATTATAGGCAGCAAACAGTAAATAATTATTATTACTTTTTGTACTCTTTTCAACCAACCAACCTACCTATCTATAAAAATCAAGTAAGCAATCAAGCAAATAATCAATCAATCAATCAATCAATCAATAAAAAAAACAAACAATGAACCAAACAATCAATAAGAAACCAACCAATTCAGAAACTAACATTAAGTCAATTAATTACACAATCATTAATTAGTCAATAAACAAACCAAACAACCAACAAACCAATCAATCAATACACCAATCAAACTTTCAATCAATCAATCAACAAAGTAATCAATCAATCAATCAATCAATCAATCAATCATTTAAACAATCTAGCGATCTACCTCTTTATAGTTATCAATACATTTGTCAGTTGTAGTCCCTTTTATTGATGTGATGTGGCATGACTCTGAATCTGCTGGTAAGTCTGAGGAGATATGTTCTTGGTGTGATTTCTTTCATCTTCTCTCCCTCTCTAGCTGCATCTCACCCCAGCTGTCTTATTCCCACCTCAAGGACCAATCAAACTACAATCATTCCAACCTTGATTTCCTGCCATTTTGCTATCATGAGGCTGTTTGATGGGGATAATCAGTCTCAACCACTATTTATTTTCAGATGTGTGTTGTGCATATGCACATCCAGTTCCCTCTTGTCAGAGTGATTAGCACTGAAGATTGCTTTAATATAACTAAGCTGTTTATCCAAAGAGCTCCCATAACTACATTCTGCCCTCAGCACCTTCATGTGTCTCCCGGACTGCCTGGAAGCTCGTGGGTCACTGCACCAGTACATCTCACTCCTTCTCTTTCTCATGAAACCTGAACCCTTAATAGCAAGCAGCCTGAAGCTGCCATTAAAAATAATTCACCCACTTGAATAAACTTTGCCCTTTGTATTAGATCATCCAGTTGCATTGTAATAACATAATCATCATAAGAGCTGATGTGCAATTATTTGTAATTCTAGCTTCATGTTCAGACGGAAAACTTTTTGCATTCTAAATGTCAGATTGCTAGTTTGTTGTGCCAAATATTAGATTTGGAAATGCAGTATTAAAGGTGCTTTCATTAGCTACTTTCAAAATAACAAAATGACAACCTATTCACTATTTGTGCAGTATTTCTGAATAAGCACACAGCACACAGGACTGAATCATATAATGCAATACACTAAACTTTTCATTTAACCCATTATTTGATGGCACATCTAAAGGTTTAACTTGAATTAAATAATAAAATAACAGTTTTATTTCTAAGGTGATAACTGGATGCCACTTGTTGTCATATGATGAGGTCATATGCAACATTAAACCACATTGAAGTTTTCAAAATCAGCTAATTTAGATAGAAATAGTTAAACGCACAAACAAGAACAGAGAGAAGTGTATACTGTGCAGTATTCAGTTGTAACTTGTAAGTTAATATTATATTCTTAACATCGCCAGTAACTGCTGAAGCCCAGTGTGACTATACTATTTCACTGGCAGCCGAGTTAATATCATGTGATCTGCTGTAGCATGAAAACCATTTGCTTTCACAGCTGTAGTGTTTCATCAAATACGTAACAAGAAGATCTTATCTGAATATCACAAATGGCAGATGGAGAGCAGCTAGTGAGATATAATAGGGACAGCCGGCATTCAGCCAAAGATATGGAGGCTTTAAGAGCTTTTAAAAGGTATTTCTTTGGAAAGGTATCTAGATTTGCTGTTGAGCACTGTTGCCATGTAAGTGCTTCCGGCTATCATATAATTCATGAAATGCTCAATTTTAACAACTGTGCATTTTAAAATAACTTTTGTGAGGGTAACTGAAGAACAGCCATAAATATTAAGACCAGAGTAAAGCTGCCAGTCTGCTGGGCATTTTGGTCTGAAATCAATCAAACATGTCAGGCCTCCTCTGAGGAAAAATCTGCATTTGAGACATTAACACTTCTGAGTTTTTGCGTTCGCCTCGTTCTATCTGAATTTTTCATTTAGCCAGAGATTTGTTATTATGTCCCATCGTGTTTCTTTCAACGCATGCTCTTGATGCCTGACACTTCTCTCTCTCACTCTCGCTCTCTTTCTAGCTCTAACTCTTTTACATAGTTGTGTTATAAATGTTCAAACAACATGAACTAACTGAACAGTGAAGGAGCTCCAAAATAGAGTTGAGTTAAAGTCCTTACCATCCACTCCCACTACTTGTCAAATGTAAAAAGATTGTCTGTATAGTTTTTTCCTAACAACAAGTCTTTCATCTTGAGATTTCCTATTGTAATATGTCTTTTCCTCGTCTACTCTACGTGCAGTAATTCTAGAAAAGAACATGGCACAGCCCAGAATTACACACTGTCATGAAACATACAAAAGTGTTGAAATTATGTAAGGAGAACAATCATGTATCTGTCAGATGTGCTTATATTTGCAGCTGACATTTCGTTAATTACATATGGCATAATCAGGGATGGTCCGCACGTTATTCTACACAAAGGAAGATAAGAAAAATGAAGAAAAATGACACACAATAAAGCATGTATCAAACGAAAAATCAAAAGCTAAAGAAGAGAAAAGAGATTCATAAATAAATTCAGAAGGTATGTGTCATTGATTTCCTAAATCAGAGTTTAGTAACAGCAGTCAGAGATAAATACACATATTCTGTAGAAACATGTGAGTGGTGATTGCTCATGCAAAAGTTATGATGCATCATGATGCAGTTGCCAGGGTGTTCTTGGTGGTTGCTAAGGGGAAAATAGGTGGTCTAAAGACCCTAGCCCCCTCTACTTCAATCAAGTCTATGGGAGTTTTTTTTTTTTTTTTCCTGTTGTTGTACACCATGTGAAAAAGGTAAGATCTCTTAGAAAAGGAATAGCACATCTCTCCTCAACAAGCCGTATTTGGGATATTATACACATCTGCTGCAAAAACTGTGCAGGAAGAGTTATGCACCAAAGTTTAGTACTTTAGTAATCATAATTTAGGGCTTAAAATTTAACATAAAACAAATTAAAAATAAAATAAAATAGCAAGTAAGAAAAAAAAAGTGCAATTGATTATGACCCCTGACTCCTCAACAGCAGGACAAAGTGTAACAGAATGCAGGAATCTTAAGACACTATTTAAAAAATTTCAACTACTGTTATCTGGACACATATACTAAAAAACATGCCAAATAAGATGCTGAAATTAGCGAGGCCTTAATATATACAATATATAAAGTATGTATATATATATATATATATATATATATATATATATATATATATATATATATATATATATATATCTGGTCCGATCCTACAGACAAGCTACTGTAGCATAAATTGATAAAAAACCTCAGCTATGATCGAAAGGTGACAGAACACACAGTGCGTTTGGGGATACGTAGCCGCAGACCAGTCAGAGTACCCATGCTGACCCCTATCCACCGCCGAAAGCTCCTACAATAGGCATGTGAGCATTAGAACTGGACATGGAACAATGGAAGAAGGTGGCCTGGTCAGATGAATCACGTTTTTCTTACCAGGTGAAGCTGTATTTGTACAAGCCCAGATGCGCACAATTAACAGAGGCCGCAAACTGAGTTAAGACCGAGCCCATCTGATCTGAAATCACAGTGCACGCATTTTCATTCATAAGGTTTATTATTTAGAAAGATTCACAAATTTGTTACAATTTTGGATGTTTATTTAAAATGTTGCTTTGTCCTTTTGTATAGTTGTTGTATTGGTTGAGCAAAATCAATAAAGATATTTGATAAAAAAAAACAAATTTTTGTAATAAAATCAAACTTGACTGAACTCTTTTCAACATGACAGTACATTGTGCTTTCTCTCTTTCTTACCCTGAAGCATGCGTACTTGTGCCCACTTCTTAAAGGGCTAGTGTAATAGAAGCAGAACACAAATCTCCCCCTTTAAAAAAAATACAATGTCCTATGTTATTACTGAACCTTTAACAACAGGCACCACATTTGAAAATCACATTTAAAGAAGAAAGATCAAGATAAACATTTATTGATACTCTGCTTCTATCACTAGACACACTTCATTTGAATGAAGGATTTTAACCTTGCAATTTTCTGCACTTATCAAAATCAAATTTAAGTCACAAAATCTGTCATCCATGCAGGAGGGATTCTATGTCTATTGGTTCATGTGAACGTAGTGCCAGCAGTCACATGCCCAGAGGAATGAAGAGAGTCTCTCTGTTGCCCTTCTGGCTTTGCCACAGGAATACAGTCTGGAAGTGCTGAGAGGCCAGAGGCATTACAGTTTCTGCCATCCTCCAGCAGATAGGTATTTGGTCCTGAATTTTCCTTCACTGTCAGTGGTTTAGTGTATCTTTCCTTTCCTTCTCGGCTAAAGACTGAGGTAAGCATTTTAATTACAGCAGATGTATCTAATTTAGAGCAAAAAGCAACCTTTGGCCATTTACTATAGTATTCCACCAGAGTGATTGCATATCTACAGTCATGTGGAGTTAAAAGGGTCCCACAATATCCATGCCCACCTTTTCACATGCATCTGGAAGGGGAACAGGTGTGAGTGGATCAGTATAACTAACTGAGTTTTTATCATGTTGTCTGCAGATGCTTGATATAAGATTCTGTCTGTATGTCCATTTTAGGCCATCAGTACATTTTCCTGAGGCATTGTTTAGTGCGAACAATGCCTTGGTGGCTTTCATGAGCAAGATCTATCATACATTTCTCATTGTCTGTGGAACTATCAGGCGGTGAATGACTTTGATAACACAAATCAGTGAGTTAATCTCAAATCGGATAATATGCTCTGAGGTTATGGTTACCTGAATTCCATGTCAACCACTGTGTCTGTATCTGGGTACGGAGTTCTGTGAGCTCTGGTCAGGATCGGCATGCAGCTTTGAAGTCATCCTTTGAGATTATATTTAGGTCAGTCAGTACTACTGCTACAGACTCCACTATACTCTTACTGTTCCCCTTCTGTCACTCTCTCGATGTTGTGTCAATTGTAGTGACACTAGGCGTCTCTTCTGAGAGCCTCGGTAACCTCTGAACTTGAAAAAAGGCCAATGAAAATTGGCGAACAGAAATTGCATGTCCCTCCCCCAGACATACGTGTATAAAAGGAGGGAATCGTGCATCTGTTTATTCAGATTTCTTCTTGCTCCCACTGTCCGCTCTGTTACTCCCTGTTGGAAGCTTCCTTCGGGACAGAAACGCTGGCACACAGCTGGCCCCGGGGGCTGCGTAAGTACGCATTTCTCCCAGTGAGCCTAATTGAACAATCCCTGTGGAAGGCCAGGGAGGGCGAGGAACAATCACTCTTGTAGCCCTTTGTTGGCCCACTCAGACTTCGTGCTCAGATCTCACGCTCCTTCCAACAGCACTTACCTGGAAAATTCTAACTGGGGCACCCCCTGGAATCCGCACCCAGACCTCTGGAGCCTCCACGTCTGGCCCCTGGATGGGATGCGGAAGATCTAAGTAGTCTACCACCAGCCGTAGTAGACACAATCACCCAAGCCAGAGCTTCCTCTACCAGCTTTGTGCCCTAAAGGGGTGTTTGTTTGCAAATTAGGGTTCTTCCCGATCTGAAGACCCACAGAGGTATACGGTCTGGTCAGTGCTCATATTCCTGCAAGAGAGGCTGGAGGGGTGGATGTCCCCCTCCACCTTGAAGGTTTATGTAGCCGCTATATTGGCTCACCTCGACGCAGTGGACGGTATGTCCTTAGGGAAGTACAACCTGACTATCAGGTTCCTTAGAGGTGCCCGAGGTTGAATCTTCCCAGGCCATGCCTGTTCCCCCCATGGGATCTCTCTGTTGTCCTTTCGGGCCTTCAGAGAGCCCCCTTCGAGCCGCTAGAGTCAGTTGAGCTAAAAGCCTCTCCCTGAAGACAGCCCTCCTGATTGCGCTCGTTTCCATCAAGAGGGTTGGGGACCTGCAAGTATTCTCTGTCAGCGACACTTGCCTGGAGTTCGGTCCGACAGATCCTCATGTCATCCTAAGACCTTGACCGGACTACATGCCCAAGGTTCCAACGACCCCCTTCATTCATCAGGTAGTGAACTTGCAAGCGCTGCCCTAGTAGGAGGCAGACCCAGCCTTATTGTTGCTGTGTCCGGTGCATGCTTTATGTACCTATTTGGACCGCACACAGAGCTTTAGATACTACGAACAGCTCTTTGTTTGCTTTGGCGGACAGCGGAAAGGGAACGCTGACTCCAAACAGAGGCTTGTCCACTGAGTCCTTGATGCCATTGCATTGGCTTATCAGACCCAGGCCGTGCCCACCCCCTTGCGAGTTTGATCACATTCTACGAGGAGTGTGGCATCTTTGTAGGCACTGGCCAAAGGCACCTCTCTAGCAGACATCTGTAGAGCAGTGGACTGAGCACGTAGAACTCTGTAATATGGAACAGCTGACCGGCTGTACCACTTGCACATAGCTCCTTTCCCCTCCTTTGAGGAAAACACGTGCGCTCTTGCTCCCAGGCGAGCTCACAAAACGTGTGCTCCCTGGATGTCCTTCCTCCCTAGCCCTCTGGCTCATGAATTCGGTAGAGGAATTCCAGATCAGACCCACTATGGGGACTAATTACTTTGTACTGGTATATGTGCTCCACAGGTGTCTGTTATCACGGTAAACCCCTTTGTCGTATTTTCCAAGGTACGATCCCCCTCTCAGCGGATCCGCGTCTTCCTTGTGTAGTCCCCTCTGCCCCTAGTCGTTGTGTTATTAGAGCTCTTCCATCACTAGGCAGGACCAACCACTGCGCCACTTCCATGTGTGGCTTGTAAGCCCATGTGTCGTATTTACCACATGTTGACCTCCCCAGCCTTGGAAGGATGTGGTCTCCACAGGGTCTTTTCACCTTGAAAGAATAGGATTGGAAAAGAACACCTTCCCCGATGCATGTTATAGCGTTAGATGGCCCCAGCCGCATCTAACACTCTATGGAGAGAAAACATAGTAAGGCCGTGGCTGGCACAGGCTGACCTGCTCCCATGCTAGTCACGTCGCTTTTTACCCCCCTCAGGGATGCCGGGAACCTAAATTGTATATGATGTCTTAAGGGGTGTTGGGGAAGGTTACGTGCAGTCTGATGCCTCTGCTCCTTTGGCACGCAACAAATTGCTTGCACCTGCATCAGCATTTCACGTAACATGGTTCAGCTTCTTGGGACACTATTGTCACTACAATCGACACAACGCTGAGTGAGTGACAGAAGAGGAACGTCTAGGTTACTATTGTAACCCCATTCCCTGTCGTGTCCCTCTTGCCACAACACAACTGCTATAACGGCCAAATATTATTCCTGTCTCCTCAGTGCAAAACCTGACTAAACAGATGCACAATTCTCTCCTTTTATACCCGTATGTCCAGGGGAGGGACATGCAAATTCTATTCACCAATTTTTCATTGGCCTTTTTTCACATTCAGAGGAAACCAAGGCACTCAGAAGAGACCCCTAGAGCCACTACAGTAGACACATTGTCTCATTCCCTCCATCAGGGAACGGGGTTACAACAGTAACCTAGACGTTTTCTGCTGTATCAGAGAACGGCAATCTTGAGAGACAACCAGCGACCTGGTTCAGGATTCTTTTCCTGTACTGAACATCATAATTAAATACAAGCAAATGGGCAGACCATCTTGCATCTGGTCAGAAGATTTGTGAGAGCTTGATGGTCTGTTCGGAGTATGACATTTCTTCCCCACAGCCAGGTTATCCACCTCTCTGCAGCCCAGATGCATGCTAAGGTTTCCTTCTCTACAGTACAGTTTTTCCTGTCAGCATTAGACAAACAATGCAAACGCAACACTCTGTTCTGTCCCCCTAACTGTAACTTGAGTGAAGACCGCTCCAAAGCCATATTGTGAGCCATCTGTGGAAAGAACAGTCTGCAGTCTGGGGTCAAACAGGGCTAAAGTAGAACAGTTTACAATCATGAGCTTCACTTTATCAAAACTGGTTTGAGCAGTCGTGTTCTATGCATTGTTTTTGTGCAGCACAGCTCAGAGTTGCTCAACCACTGTGGCACTAATTTACTGTAGCATGCAGTGAGGTCTAGGAAAGAACGCAGGCTGGGTGTATCAATTGGTGCTGGTGCTTTCAGGATTTCTGTAATGTGACTATCATCAGCGAGGAGAACTTGTGGAGATAATGGGTAACCCAACAAATGCAGTTCAGTCTGTGAATGTTACATTTGTCTGTATTCAGTATAGTCCAGATTTATGTATTTTCTGCAGCACAGCTTTTAATATGTGTCTGACTGAGTCACAACAATAGCAGTGAGTAGGAGTTGACTTTTTTCACTAGAATGTATTTGTGTTGTCCTGCTCGTTTTTGGTTAGTTTTAGGTTGTACTACACTCACGGATTTAGGCTCTCCATCCAGCATTAGCTTAGCCTCAGCAATGGCAGTTTCAATTTGCCTGGCGATGTCCAGTGCTTTATCAAATATCAAATCAGATTCAAGCAGTAACCTCTCTTGAATATGAGGCACAAATATTTACTAAATTAGTTAGTCACGTAGCATTTCATTTTCAAATGCACCAAACACACAAGTTATAACTAGCTTGTGTAGAGCTGCTATGTAATGATTTGTCAATTCACCCACATGTTGAACACGCTGTCTGAAGCAGTATCTTTCCACTACCACATTAATCTTGGGTTGAAAGAAGGTTGTAAATGCAGTCACAATCCGGCTGTATTCATCTTGTTTGAGTGGCAATGTGTTGTACTTAGTAATGCTATTTTCCGCTCATCTGGACATTTTTCACCACAGATGGCTAGTAAATAGTCGAATTGCCGCTTCCAAGTAGATAAAGTTAGCTTCGGCCCACCCGGACATTCCATGAATGGTGATGGCGGATTGGCGGATATATATATATATATATATATATATATATATATATATATATATATATATATATATATATATATATTATATTAATTGCTGTTGTGTTTTCTAACTTGTTGTTTTGTTTCCGGATTCACTGTTGTGTTTTCTGATTTACTCTTTTGTTATCGGATTTGCTGTTGTTGTAATATTTGTTGTTGTGTTTCTAAATTGTCAGTTTGTCTTTGGATATTCTGTTTTTAGAATAAATTTTTTTTGTATTGCACTTCACAGCCACCGCAGTGCATATATTTATACAAAATTAAAAAAAAAAAAAAAAGTTTTTGAAATGGATCCTTGGACCGAATAATTAAGAAAAGCTGCCATTAAGTGCCGAACATATAGATGGGAACTCCTTCAATACTGTTGGTTGAGAAAATGCCAAGTGTACAAGAGCAAAATCTAGGCAAAGTGTGGGCACTTTGAAGATGCTAAAATATAATATAGTTTAGAATTATTTTTCATAATACTCATATTTCCATTTCTATTATTCCATAGTTGTGATGACTTTACTATTATTCAAAATATGACAAAGAAAATGCAAAATAAAGAATGAGTAAGTGACCCTAAACTTTTGCACAATATTGTGTATATATATACATAATTTGAATTATTATGTATTATTTATAATTAATTAATTTTATTTTGTGGCCTTCTAAGCAAATATTGATATATATGTGATTAATTGTGATTCATTTGTCTTATTGTTTGGCATGTCGTGTAATTAATTCAAATAAAAATGTCAGTTGATTGACAGCCCTAGTTATTTCATGTAATCTAACACAGTATCAATATCACATTCTTCAATATAATGTCAATGGATTTTAAATTCCTGAATCGATCCATCATGATCCTTTGATAGGAGTCATGCTGGGGTCATTTGGTGACTTTGATTACAGCCCTTCTCTGGGCACTTTTAGAGGAACACTCAGCTCCATAGGTGTCATGTGCCAGAAGCATCTAGTATATGTACATTAAGTCCTGCTAATTTCAGTATAGTTGCTGTTGTTCTCTCATTCTGTCTCTGGAGATTAGCAGTGCCCTGTGTAGGTTGCAAGGACAAAAGCAATGCTCAAAGGATCCACTGCTGCCTAGTCATCTGTTGCCTGGACAGTCCAGAGACAGAGATTGAGAGCAGCCACCAGTGTCTGGTTAAAGAGAGAGAGAGACATCAGAGCCTTGTTAGAGAGAGAATAACTACTTGACCTACTGCAATGACACCACATGTGGTTAAAGTTTAATAGTAATTAAGAAATGTAAGTAACTTATTAAGAAACGTAACTAAGTAACATAACTATGCTGCTCGATTAGTTATGACCTGAAACATTATTGCAACTTCAGCTCAGCCAGAATACATATATATTAATGTCATTTAAGTATCAACTTTGTCTCATATGTAGACATGCAAATAGACACGATTGAGACAATTGCTGACAGTAAGGGTGTAGAGCTAGGAAATCAATGTTGACAGCATTTGGTAGTAGTTCAATATAATTTGGTCCTGGGCAATTTTGATGAGAAATGTTTAAGTACATATTAAAATAACTTTTGATAGCAGGCTTTAGGGTTTCGGCAAATCCAAGTACAGCTTGATACATTGAGATCTCTTCTGGAACTCTAGAGGAGACACATACAAGATTACTTAGGACTTTTTCTAGTAAAAATAATCTGAGAAGAAGTGGAGCAAAATTTCCAAATTCCTCTTACTTAAATAGTAAAACAACTAAGATATTAAAAAGATAAAATATGGAAAGGTTTGAACTGCTTAAGCTCATTATTGCCCAGGGAAACCAATTACACTTTCTGCATGACAACTTATTGTGCACCTTTGAGTTTAACTCAAACTATTACTAAAGTGTTTGAGTTAAACTCAAGTAGGTAAACATAATTACAGAGAGTAAATTAAATATCTGGCCTGTTTTGGGCAGTAACACTGGCTCACTAATTGGAATAAACCAGATTTTGGGATCTGCAATTTACTGTAGATGCAAAACCAAAACAAAGAGTTATGTCTGCCATACACATGCATACCTACACATGCACAAATGCACATAGTTAGACATGAACTCTCGCTAAGTCAAACAATAGCACCGTCTCAACTTCGAATGGAACACTGGTTTCCTTTTATTCCTATAAAGATCTTAAAGCCAAGGCTGCTGGCATACATCAGCTGCATGAATCAGGGCATCAATTATTTCCCCTGTTCTCCTCCACTCTTTTCCTCTCCAGCAGAACAAACACTGCTTCGCAGATGAGCGCACCATGGGTTCAGTGATGGTGAGAGTGACAGGCAATAACACATTAAACATAGCAACAACAGGCACTTTAGAGTTAAAGAAAGAGAAAGTGCGATACAGACTCTCAAGCTCTCTGCTTCTTGCTCTATCTCTCAGTTTCCAACTTTTTCATTCATTAAATATAATCATCCTCTGTTCTTTAGAGTGAACACTGAATAAATACCGCTGGGAGTTCATTTGTGGTAAATTTAGCAGTTCCCATTTTATTGACTGGCTTGTTATGCTGTGCTGCTGATTCTATTGTTTGCTTGTTGTTTAGCTGTACCCATTTTTGCATTTTAATATATGATTAACAGCAGCTGATTTTAATCTGCGCACAATTCATGGTCATTATTAAAATCAATAAGAACGACAATAACTTGCATCAGTGCTGAAGAACTGATGCATATCTGCCCTAAATAAACTGCAATGAATATGGCTAATTTTAAAATAGGCTAACAATTAGTGGTGCTTGTTAAGGCAAGCAATACTTTCACTATTGCTCATACAGAAGTTTAGGAATATTGCACAACTCCTAACCTTACGTATTAAACTTCAGCATGTAGCATCATCGCCACATACAGTACATGAATGACCCCTAAAGAGAATTGTGCTATTTCTTTCTAATAGATTAGATGATACACAATAAAATAGGCAATAATTCATATAGATTTACATTGAAGAAATTAGATGAGTTATATTAAATAAAGTTTATTTATTGGAATATATTGCCGATTTCCACCATCAGACCGAACAGTTTTCATCACAAAACTGTACCATTCCATGCCGATCAGGGCCGACTAACAGTCTACCTGTTAACCCTAATTTATATGATGTTATTTGTTTTCTGTCATTAACATTTATAAATATACATATATAATATACAAATATACTTACAGCAATAATAAACATGGTACAATGATGTTGTCAAGAGGGTACCATGGTTTTGAATGTTTATCATGGTAGACTATATGTCTAAAAAATGTCAATGCCATGGTATTTTTTTCAGAAATAAATTAGTCTACTGGCTTATTAATTTCAACAAAAAACTGGTTTTGGCTTAACCAGACAGATCCTTCAGTTAATGGCAGTATTCTATAAAAGACAAATTTGTGGGGTGGCTGTGGCTCAGGTGGTAGAGCGGGTTGGCCACTAATCACAGGGTCACCCTTAACTATGTAGAGTGGCAGCTTTTTCCTCTGTCCGTTTATGTTTGCTGTGACTTCAGTAACCCCCTTTATGGCTACTGTTTCTCCTGTGTAGGTTTTCAATCTTATGTCTGCAGGGTTGAGTGACAAATGCTTAAGTTTTTGTTTGTACACTGTGTCAGACACAAGAGACACTGCTGCACCAGTGTCAATTTCCATGTTCACCGGCTGTCCCTCCAACAATGCAGTGATGCTATACGCTTTGGAACCTCCAATAATAGTCAACACATGCAACGATAACACATCTTCAGAAGTGTCGGTGTACTCCACTTCTCCTTGTTCCATGGCATGGATGTATTTCTTTTTCTGTCCCTTTTTCACTGTTCTCTTGTTCACAGACTTTGAAATTTTTTCTTTTATATTTTTATTCCTGCATGCCCACTCAATATGTCATTTTTTTCCACAACAGCGGCAATCCATGTCTTTACACCAGCATGCAGAGGAAGAATGGCCAACCCTACACCAATGGAAACATGGCCCTTGGTTGTTTGCTGGTTTCTTAGTTTGCATTTTGTGTACTTTACAGTTTGCACTCAACTGTTGGGCCTCTTTTGCAGCCAGCTCCATGGAAACGCTTAGTTCTATCGCTCTTTGTAAAGTTAAATTACTTTCTGTTAGCAGGTGTTTCTGTATGGCTTCACACTGAAGACCACACTCAAATCTATCCCTCAACGTGTCATTCAAAGCATCATTAAACTCACAATGTTCAGCCAGTTTCTTCAGCACTGCCACAAACATTGTCACTGTTTCACCTTCTTGTTGATTGCGCCGATGAAATCGGAACCGTTCAGCAATAACTAAGGGTTTTGGTGAAAAATGTGCTTTGAGGGTATTTACTATTTCCTGAAATGTTTTCCTACCAGGTTTCTCAGGCTGAAGGAGGTTTCGCAGCAGAATGTAGGTTTTTGGACCCATTACACTTAAAAAAGTGGGTACAACTTTCTCTCCCTCAATCGCGTTGGCTGCCATAAAGTACTCAAAACGTTCTGTATATGAGCTCCATTGCTCAATACTTTCATCAAAGGGAACCCATACTTCCAATAACTGCAGCCATTCCTTCGGTATTTCACTATAATGATGCAAACAATCTATTCACTTATCTGAAATCGTTGTTTTTCCTCCCTCTCTCCTCCAAAATATTGACAACCATTAAAGCAGCATTTTCTTCATCTTCTCAATGCAAACCCGATCTTTTGGGTGGGTATTCGTCGTCCTCGTCGCCAATTTTGTTGCGTATGGAACTTTTCTTTAAGCTTTTTATTTATTTACCTTGTGATCAAGGATGCCTGCAGGCTAATTGTTTTGGTATTCTTCACGCAGGGTCAAAACCACTAACCAAGCAGAGCATGCCGTCTCATTATTTTCCTGTATATTTCTCATAACTCACTGTTGTTGAACTATACAAATACAATGACAAAGGAATTGAAGTTCAGTAAATTGTATTAAATGTTTTATGGAGAATGGCTTTAATGATATTCCACTAAGAGATAATTAAAAAAATGTGAACTGAAGAGATGGGAATTGTTTGGTTAATTGGGTCTGTGTTGCCAAGTTAATGCTATCACAAACTGTACATGAACGTAGAAAAGACTGAAAGAGTAGATGAGAAAGAAAGAGATTATCTGTAAAATGGTAAATGGTCTGCAATTATTCAACCTGAGAGGCTATCAAAGCACTTTACACTTAGTCCCAATCACCCATTCACACACACACACTCATACACCTAGCTGTATTCTTAATGGATGCTACACAGTACACACTTCATGCAAGGTGCTAGCCTGCCATTGGGAGCAACATGGGGTTCAGCATGTGGAGTCGTGTGGGACGGGAATCAAACTGCCAATCCTGCGATTAGCGGGATTTAGACTACCACCTGAGCCACAGCCACCCGAAGTGTAGAAGTGTGGAACACTTGCGTACTACTTAATGGATGCTACACAGTACACACATGCATGTTGCATTCTTTTTAAAAAGTAACAGGAAGTAGAACAGTAGGCTTTATTGCAAGATAAATGTTTTTGTCCAAAGTTTCCAAAAATTCTGTCTTCTCGTTTACACAAAACAGATGTACTATGGTACCTCTATGATGTCAAAAGGTGGTCTGTATGATGTCATAGTGGTGCCTCAATAACTGTATGTCATAATTGTTCTGTATAATGTCATAATGGTGCCTCTATGATGTCTTAACAGGGTCTTTATGCTGTCATAATAGGGCCTCTTTGATGCCATAATGGTGGATATATGTAGTCATAATAGTGCCTCTATGATATAATATCGGTGTTTCAATGTTGTGACAATTCTATGATGTCATAAAG